>NW_028164168.1:0-1000 GCF_964263955.1 Coregonus lavaretus
TAAAGCTGTGAAAATAGCAAGTGAACAGTCAATTCAATTATTTTAGAGAACCATTGCAATTACATTGCTGGATAGCCACCTTGGCTCCTTCTGTTACACTACATGACCAAAAGTATGTGGACACGTGCTCGTCGAACATCTCATTCCAAAATCATGGGCATTAATATAGAGTTGGTCCCCCCTTTGCGGCTATAACAGCCTCCACTATTCTGGGTAGGCTTTCGACTAGATGTTGGAACATTGCTGCTGGGACTTGCTTCCATTCAGACACGAGAGCATTAGTGAGTTCGAGAACTGATGTTGGGCGATGAGGCCTGGCTTGCAGTCGGCATTCCAATTCATCCCAAAGGTGTTTGATGGGGTTGAGGTCAGGGCTCTGTGCAGGCCAGTCAAGTTCTTCCACATCAATCTCAACAAACCATTTCTGTATTGACCTCGCTTTGTGCATGGGGGTATAGTCATGCTGAAACAGGAAAGGACCTTCCCCAAACTGTTGCCACAAAGTTGGAAGCACAGAATAGTTTAGAATGTCATTGTAGCGTTAAGATTTCCCTTCACTGGAACTAAGTGGCCTAGCCCGAACCATGAAAAACAGCCCCAGACCATTATTCCTCCTCCACCAACCTTTACAGTTGGCAATATGCATTGGGGCAGGTAGCGTTCTCCTGGCATCCGCCAAAACCAGATTCGTCCATCGCACTGCCAGATGGTGAATCGTGATTCATCACTCCAGAGAACGCGTTTTTCACTGCTCCAGAGTCCAATGGTGGCGAGCTTTACACCACTCCAGCCGATGCTTTGCATTGCGCATGGTGTTCTTAGGCTTGTGTGCGGCTGCTCGGCCATGGAAACCCATTTCATGAAGCGCCCGACAAACAGTTATTGTGCTGACTTTGCTTCCAGAGGCAGTTTGGAACTCGGTAGTGAGTGTTGCAACCGAGGACAGACAATTTTTACGCGCTACGCGCTTCAGCACTCGGCGGTCCGTTCTATAATAATA
>NW_028164167.1:0-49033 GCF_964263955.1 Coregonus lavaretus
GGCATTTTTCCTATTTTGTTGCCTTACAACCTGGAATTAAAATAGATTTTGGGGGGGTTTGTATCATTTCATTTACACAACATGCCTATCACTTTGAAGATGCAAAATATTTTTGGGGTCAAACAAACAAGAAATAAAGAAACTTGAGTGTGCATAACTATTCACCCCCCCAAAGCCAATAGTTTGTAGAGCCACCTTTTGCAGCAATTACAGCTGCAAGTCTCTTGGGGTATGTCTCTATAAGCTTGGCACATCTGCTCCAGCTCCTTCAAGTTGGATGGGTTCCGCTGGTGCACAGCCATCTTTAAGTCAAACCACATATTCTCAATTGGATTGAGGTCTGGGCTTTGACTAGGCCATTCCAAGACATTTAAATGTTTCCCCTTAAACCACTCAAGTGTTGCTTTAGCAGTATGCTTAGGGTCATTGTCCTGCTGGAAGGTGAACCTCCGTCCCAGTCACAAATCTCTGGAAGACTGAAACAGGTTTCCCTCAAGAATTTCCCTGTATTTAGCGCCATCCATCATTCCTTCAATTCTGACCAGTTTCCCAGTCCCTGCCGATGAAAAACATCCCCACAGCATGATGCTGCCACCACCATGCTTCACTGTGGGGATGGTGTTCTCGGGGTGATGAGAGGTGTTGGGTTTGCGCCAGACATAACGTTTTCCTTGATGGCCAAAAAGGTAAATTTTAGTCTCATCTGACCAGAGTACCTTCTTCCATATGTTTGGGGAGTCTCCCACATTCCTTTTAGCGAACACCAAACATGTTTGCTTATTTTTTTCTTTAAGCAATGGCTTTTTTCTGGCCACTCTTCCATAAAGCCCAGCTCTGTAGAGTGTACAGTTTAAAGTGGTCCTATGGACTGATACTCCAATCTCCGCTGTGGAGCTTTGCCGCTCCTTCACGGTTATCTCTGGTCTCTTTGTTGCCTCTCTGATTAATGCCCTCCTTTTATAACCCAACCCTGATCTGTACTTCTCCACAACTTTGTCCCTGACCTGTTTGGAGAGCTCCTTTGTCTTCATGGTGCCGCTTGCTTGGTGGAGCCCCTTGCTTAGTGGTTTTGCAGACTCAGGGGCCTTTCAGAACATACTGAGATCATGTGACACTTAGATTGCACACAGGTGGACTTTATTTAACTAATTATGTGACTTCTGAAGGTAATTGGTTGCATCAGATCTTATTTAGGGGCTTCATAGCAAAGGGGGTGAATACATATGCACGCACACTTTTCCGTTATTTTTTCATTTCACTTCACCAATTTGGACTATTTTGTGTGTGTCCATTACATGAAATCCAAATAAAAATAAACTTAAATTACAGGTTGTAATGCAACAAAAATAGGAAAAACGCCAAGGGGGGTGAACACTTTTGCAAGGCACTGTATCTTCTGCTTGAATAGTATATTTACTGTCTATTATGAATAACATATAAAAGACAATATCTAAAGGTAAAAGTTTATTATTCATATCATGAATTTGGCATCCTATGTATAGGGCTAATGGTAACTGCTTCTAAACTTCCAAAGATCCAATCAACCATGGACAAATGATAGTATACCTAGCTTCACGTGAAATGATGGTGTCCTTTGGGCAAGTCTGAAGTTACTGTAGCCTACATAAACCCACTTCACTCTGAATTTATTTTCACATAAAGCTTGTGTAAGAAAAGTTAGAGGAGTTCCATTCAACTATTCAGTGTTATTTAGGTAGTCTACGCAAATGATTATGAAACCTGACCAATGTCTAATTGTGTTGAAATGATACCTCAGCAGAATCTGACACAGCTTGTTTCCAAAACTAAGCAGGGTAAATAAAGGTAGGCATCTGGATGGTACACTTGTTCTCACTGAAGTGCATTACCCCTCATATACCAGTAGGAGTCACTGTTCAGGGAGGAATCGTTGGACTGTGGCTTCTCATTTTATTTAAATATATTTTATTTAGGTAGATGGCATGACGTTGAAACAATGAAGTTGATTTAAACATACCATTTTACTCTCAACATTGAAACAAGGTCACATAAAATATGTCATTTCAACCACCCAATTGAAAATAGGATGAAAACAATTTTTACCTTTCTATGTGGAATTTAACGCAATTTCGACGTATACAGTTGAAGTCGGAAGTTAATATACACCTTAGCCAAATACATTTAAACTCAGTTTTTCACAATTCTTGACATTTAATCCTAGTAAAAATTCCCTGTCTTAGTCAGTTAGGATTACCACTTTATTTTAAGAATGTAAAATGTCAGAATAATAGTAGAGTGAATTATTATTTTCAGTTTTTATGTATTTCATCATATTCCCAGTGGGTCAGAAGTTTACATACACTCAATTAGTATTAGGTAGCATTGCCTTTAAATTGTTTAACTTGGGTCAAACGTTTCGGGTAGTCTTTCACAAGCTTCCCACAATAAGTTGGGTGAATTTTGGCTCATTCCTCCTGACAGAGCTGGTGTAACTGAGTCAGGTTTGTAGGCCTCCTTGCTCGCACACGCTTTTTCAGTTCTGCCCAAACATTTTCTATAGGATTGAGGCCACTCCAATATCTTGACTTTGTTGTCCTTAAGCCATTTTGCCACAACTTTGTCCATTTGAAAGACCCATTTGTGACCAAGCTTTAACTTCCTGACTGATCTCTTGAGATGTTGCTTCAATATATCCACATAATTTTCCTTCCTCATGATGCCATCTATTTTGTAAAGTACAACAGTCCCTCCTGCAGCAAAGCACCCCCACAGCATGATGCTGCCACCCCCGTGCTTCACGGTTGGGATGGTGTTCTTCGGCTTGCAAGCGTCCCCCCTTTTCCTCCAAACATAACGATGGTCATTATGGCCAAACAGTTCTACTTTTGTTTCATCAGACCAGAAGACATTTCTCCAAAAAGTACGATCTTTGTCCCCATGTGCAGTTGCAAACTGTAGTTTGGCTTTTTTATGGCGGTTTTGAAGCAGTGGTTTCTTCCTTGCTGAGCGGCCTTTCAGTTTATATCGATATAGGACTCGTTTTACTGTGGATATAGATACTTTTGTACCTGTTTCTTCCAGCATCTTCACAAGGTCCTTTGCTGTTGTTCTGGGATTGATTTGCACTTTTCGCACCAAAGTACGTTCATCTCTAGGAGACAGAATGCGCCTCCTTCCTGAGCGGTATGACGGATGTGTGACCCCATGGTGTTTATACTTGCAAACTATTGTTTGTACAGATGAACGTGGTACCTTCAGGCATTTGGAAATTGCTCCCAAGGATGATCTGAGGTCTTGGCTGATTTCTTTTGATTTTCCCATGATGTCAAGCAAAGAGACACTGAGTTTGAAGGTAGGCCTTGAAATACATCCACAGGTACACCTTCAATTGACTCAAATGTTGTCAATTAGCCTATCAGAAGCTTCTAAAGCCATGACATCATTTTTTTTGAATTTTCCAAGCTATTTAAAGGCACAGTCAACTTAGTGTATGCAAACTTCTGACTCACTAGAACTGTGATACAGTTAATTATGAGTGAAATAATCTGTCTGTAAACAATTGTTGGAAAAATGCACAAAGTAGATATCCCAACCGACTTGCCAAAACTATAGTTTGTTAAAAATACATTGTGGAGTGGTTGAAAAACAAGTTTTCATGACTCCAACCTAAGTGTATATAAGTTCCGACTTCAACTGTATTTTCCATGTTGATTCCACGTCACAATACGTTGACAAATTATATTGAAACTACTTTAATTCAACCAGTGTGGGCCCAGTGGGAGACCACTACACTTCCAAAAGGGTTCTTCAGCTGTCCCCATATGAGAACCCTTTTTGGTTCCAGGCAGAACTCATTTGGGATTCATGTAGAACCCTCTGGGTTTTACATTGAACTCAAAAGGATTCTACCTGGAACCAAAAGGGTTCTACCTAGAACCAAAAAAGGGTTATTCAAAGAGCTTTCCTATGGGGACAGCTGAATAACTATTTTAGGTTCTAGATAGCACCTTTTTTCTGAGAGTGTACTGAGGCTATGATGAGAACCATACGTTCACTATCTGCTGTAGAGTGAGTGTTCTGTACATTTACATTTTAGTCATTTAGCAAATGCTCTTATCCAGAGCGACTTACAGTTAGTGAGTGCATACCCGTGGGAAACGAACCCACAACCCTGGCGTTGCAAGTGCCATGCTCTACCAACTAAGCTACAGGGGACTACTGAGGCTGTGATGAGAACCAGACACTTTCACACTGTCACTTCACAGGGCTGTGTTTTACAGCATGCTGCTGCTGACCTCCCAAGAACACACACCCAGTTGTTTCTGCATGGGCCACTCATTAGTAGTGCAAACAACGTCTCACTATCTAAGACCCACTGCTGCATCAACCATGACACATGTAGTATTGATCCACTGCTGCATCAACCCAGACACATGTAGTGTTGATCCACTGCTGCATCAACCATGACACATGTAGTGTTGATCCACTGCTGCATCAACCCAGACACATGTAGTGTTGATCCACTGCTGCATCAACCATGACACATGTAGTGTTGATCCACTGCTGCATCAACCATGACACATGTAGTGTTGATCCACTGCTGCATCAACCCAGACACATGTAGTGTTGATCCACTGCTGCATCAACCATGACACATGTAGTGTTGATCCACTGCTGCATCAACCATGACACATGTAGTGTTGATCCACTGCTGCATCAACCCTGACACATGTCGTGTTGACCCACTTACATTGACACACACGCTAACGCGCACACACACTCATACATAACCATAACCAAGACACAGGGCCCCAGATAATGACAGACAGTAGAATCCAGCATACAAACACACCGACACACACCGACACACACGCACACACACACACACACAGTTTCAGATATCATTCCGTGCTTCTGTCTTTGAGGCGGTTCAAGACACTGTCACCAGGATCGAGCTTCTCCATTAGCTGCCTTGGGGGTATCGTGTCTGCTACAGAAATCTACTGACTCACTACTAGATTCCCAGAAGCAGACAAAGGCATGAAAGATACTTTGGAAAACAGGTGGATAGCCTTAAACTTCAGACACAACAGCACTGAATACACCTCATATCGAACGTTTTGCAGTACGCCCATATAAACAAATACATGTCACAACAGGCTCTAATCTAGCATAAATGTAACTTAATGTAAAGTGTTGTCTAGCTTGATAACTCTTACTTTCACTAGAGTCTTTGAGGCATAATACCATGAGTAAATCTCCTGCTATGTACAGTAAATGTTCTGTTGTTGCTGTCACTCTAATTGCCAGCTCTTTGTTTTCATTCTATAAATACCTGGCTGGATCAAAGGTATGGAGATTAAAATAACACGGCCAGTTTCTGTCTCAGGTAGGGCACTCGGGCACTTGCGCAGACGCCCAAAATAGATTCACAAGGGGGAAAATTCAATGTTTCAAAGCCATCTCTGTTCTGTTTATTTGAAATGAGTCCTGCTAGACCAATGCAGTCTTGTCTGGTAGTCTGGTATATGGGTCATAAAGGATCACACATTTTTCCTTCATTGTACATTTTCATCTTTGGAAAAAGACTAATATAGTCATCATTACTTATCTGGGTAGGTCTTGTGTAATGATGAATAGAGGAGTGAAATGAAAACTCTTTCTCTGGGCTAAATCTGTTCATCGCGCTCAGTTAAATGGGTAGTGTGTTTTAGCATTGATCCATGAACGAGTTTGAATTTCTGTCTCTGTTGTCAGTGTTCCTTGCCATAGCGTTGCCAAATATAGAACAATGTACATGAGGAATTTAGCATTTGAGATGTTTTTATTGATCCATCCTCTTTTTTTTTCTCTGAAGAAACGGTTCTGTTTTTTCTGTCAGTTGCTCCATTGTGTAGGTTTATTCCAACCAACGCAGGAGAGGAGAGATTGTGTAAAAGTAAAGTCTACAATAAAACCACTTTTAACAGATTAAAGCTGTGAGTTTTGCCAGGCATTATTGACCTATAAGTCACAACTACTTGAGGGCCCCACGACTGCTAAAATCAACAACTTTCCTTGGGTCTGTAAGTAAGACTGATTTCTAACCGCTCAGAAGAAGGTGCTTTGCTCCAACCAGAACCATGTTAGCTGTGCAAACTCAACCTGTGTCCTTGTGTTTAACACATTTGGTACAGTAAACAACGCAGGTTGTCTTGTAATGTGAGGAGTGCTTACAGGGCGTGCTGAAAACCTGCCGTCTCAAACAAATTACACTGCATGTAAACAGTGTGACAAGGTCCTGCTCTCACAAAGAATGGCTGTTGTTTCAGCCCTGACAGGTTTTTGGCTGATTCACTTTGAATGACTGATTGGACTCCAGTCAAAAAATCTTTGTCCTGACACTGCTTGGAGTGTCAATAGAACAATATTGGGCCGTGTCAATTAAAATATTGCATAATATCGAGTGGATGTGGTGAGTCAGTTGATATTGTGATAGAAACGTTGCCAATTGAAGCTGGATGATGCCAGTTATAACTGGCTATGACAACCAGATACACTTATGGTAGGCAACACTGGTTTATACAATGTTACTATGTACTGTCATTTATAATGTATTATGACAATGTTTAATGACTAAAGCAGAATAAAACACACACGCACACAAATCCAATAGTATGATGTGGGTCAAATGATGTGTCTTACAATCTTGAGCCAGTGACAAATTATGAGTATGATAATGGGAGCTCAGTTGACCAACCTGTTCTGAATGTGAACCTCTTCTCAAGCCAAATAATGTGAGCCTCTTCTCAAGCCAAATAATGTGAACCTCTTTTCAAGCCAAATAATGTGAGCCTCTCTCAAGCCAAATAATGTGAGCCTCTTCTAAAGCCAAATAATGTGAACCTCTTCTAAAGCCAAATCATGTGAACCTCTTCTCAAGCCAAATAATCTGAACCTCTTCTAAAGACAAATAATTTCAAGCCAAGTAAATGAAGAATCAGCAAACACAGAGAAATATCTTCTGACTGACACTCGTTTGCATCCAGTAATTCCAGTGGAAACACTTTAAAAGATTTTTCCATAAATAGGCATCAATAATAGTATGAAGAAGCCAATGTGGTCTGATGGCAGCCAGAGACAGCCAGATGAACAGAAATTCACAAGATGCCGAGTGCTTCCCTAATGGCCAATCTGTTATCATGGTCGGTGACTTCTGAATGGCATCCAAGGACAAGGCAAATATGAGATTTTCCTTCAGGGCCATGGGACCTACTGGAGATGGAGTTCCAACACTAGATTAGAAGGCAATGTGGACAGCGTACTTAACGAACTCCAGAGAATAATATGTTGTCATTTAGAAAGCGCTTTCATCTAAAGTGACTTACTGATAACTGGGTTCAGTTTATTACATGGCCCATGTAGGAATCTGTCACGGATCCCCCCGGTACTGCTGCTCATTCCGTTCACCAGCTCCAGGTCAACGTCATCGGCCTTCTAGGCATCACTGATCTGGTTCATTACCGACAACCCCGGACTGTCTTGTCTCATTATGCACACCTGGTTCCCATTCACTCCAGTGCGGTATTACGGCGCACTGGAGACAACAAGGCACACGAGTGAATATCCTGGTGATACAAAATACAAAGTAGCTCCACCGAGCTATAGTAACCTCCACAATAAACAATCACACACAAAGACAAGGGGACAGAGGGAATACATATACAGGTACAGATGAGGGGACATGAACCAGGTGTGTGTAATAAGCAAGACAAAACAAATGGAATGATGAGATGAGGAGCGGCAGTGGCTAGAAGGCCGGTGACGACGAACGCCGAAGCCTGCCCGAACAAGGAGAGGAGGCAGCTTCGGAGGAAGTCGTGACAACGTGACAGAATCAAATCTATGACTTTGGTACAGCAAGCCATTGGAAAGATATACAGTATATATACAAAACAAAAAAATTAACGCAACATGCAACAATTTCAAAGGTTTTACTAAGTTACAGTTCATATAAGGAAATCAGTGAATTGAAATAAATAAATTAGGCCCTAATCTATGGATTTCACATGACTTGGAATACAGATATGCATCTGTTTGTCACAGATACCTTAAAAAAAAGGGGTAGGGGCGTGGATCAGAAAACCAGTCAATATCTGGTGTGACCATCATTTGCCTCATGAAGCGCGACATCTCCTTCGCATAGAGTTGATCAGGCTGTTGATTGTGGATGTGGAATGTTGTCCCACTCTGTGCGAAGTTGCTGGATATTGGCGGGAACTGGAACACGCTGTCATACACGTTGATCCAGAGTATCCCAAACATGCTCAATGGGTGACATGTCTGGTTAGTGTGCAGGCCATGGAAGAACTGGGATATTTTCAGCTTCCAGGAATTGTGTACAGAACCTTGCGACATGGGGCCATGCATTGTCATACTGAAACATGAGGTGATGGTGGTGGATAAATGGCCTGACAATGGGCCTCAGGATCTCGTCGCGGTATCTCTGTACATTCAAATTGCCATCTATAAAATGCAATTGTGTTCATTGTTCGTAGCTTTTGCCTGCCCATACCATAACGCCACCGCCACCATGGGGCACTGTTCACAACGTTGACATCAGCAAACCGCTCGCCCACACAACGCCATACACATGTTCGGCTGTTGTGAGGCCGGTTGGACGTACTGCCAAATTCTCTAAAATGACGTTGGAGGTGGCTTATGGTAGAGAAATGAACATTCAATTCTCTGGCAACAGCTCTGGTGGACATTCCTACAGTCAGCATGCCAATTGCACTTGAGACATCTGTGGCATTGTGTTGTTTGACAAAACTGCACATTTTAGAGTGGCCTTTTAATGTCCCCAGCACAAGATGCACATGTGTAATGATCATGCTGTTTAATCAGTTTCTTCATATGCCACACTTGTCAGGTGGATGGCATATTAGCTCCGACTGGGAAAATGCGTTTTGAACGGTCATCCAACTCGGAATTGCAAGTCGGGAAATCGGGCGTCTTTCTAGAAATCTGACCTGAAGATCACTGACGTCATCATGATTTTCAGAGTTCCAGTTGTCTTGAAAGCGCCATAAATCCAGAGAATGCCAGACTTTGATGACAAAATTTGATGACAAAATTTGCCCATAAAGGACCGCCGCGCCACCTTCCGGTTTAAGTGAACACAGCACAACAAGGTGAGTCCAAAAACGTATTGTATGCTGCTGCATAAATGATGTAATATGCCAGGGAGATATGCATACTGTAGCTAAGAAAGTAATACTAAGTGTATGTTGTGTAGTAAGCTGTTAGTAGCCCATGTGCCTCACCCTAATAATTTGGTCCCGTTTCCCCTCCTAATTTCACCTACTGTTCTGACTTGGTGTTGCACATGTAGCCTATAGCCTGTTTTAGAGAAATGTAATCATCGAATATATAGCTTTCATTGTCTGCTCATATGCCCCCTTTATTTATCCTATGGTTCTGACTTGGTATACAGGGAGAACACTGTAAGAATGGCCCATGTTCTGAATTCTGTCTCTGTACATTTCAAAAGTGCTGAACAAATAGTTATATTGACTACGTCCGTCCTGGCTCGCTCATTAATGTCTTAATCGAATTTACGGATTGCCTCTTATCCACTCGCCGTCCCTTATGCCGTAGTTTGTACATCTCAATTGTTAGTAGAAACCACATTTGTTTAAGCAAGTCAGCCATATCAGCTAAGGCAGTAAATGAGGCTGAATAAACTGTTTCGCTGCCAGACAAGGCTCCGCTGATAGCCAGGTGTAGCAGTGGTGAGGTGTTGGGACTGCTGTTGGGACTCTGCTGTTGTGACAGCTTTATGTAGGCCCTAACAGTTTGTGGGCACCGTTTTCACCGTTATAGTGCAATTAATGTATTGTTTAGTGTTGTGTTGTGGGTTTGCTGGCATGCATCTATTTTTATTTTATTTTTGTTTGCCCCACCAAGATTTACATGCTAAAATCGCCACTACTATGGAGAAAGAAAACTCATGTTGAGTTAAAGTTCAGTGAAGTAGAGTTTATTATGTGTTTAATGTGTACTGTAGTCACGTTTCCCTATATTGACATGAAATTAAATATAATATATGTGGACCAACATGTGTGCGGAAGTCCTTGAAAGTTTTTGACTTGTTAAAATGTTATTAGTAAAAGAACACAAAAAGCCAAAAGTTCAGTATGAAATGTACCCTATTACTCAGTAAAACTATGCAACATTCTAGACAAAGGGGGGGAAAAACACATCTTGCCATTGTGTGTGTTGTCAGGATATTATGTGCAACCATTAAACCCGCCTTTTTGAGCTAATCCGACACCGATACTCTCCAGTACATGTGTCTGTGTTTTTTCCACAGGCTGCTGCACAAAAGACTCTATAGGACTACTCAAATCACACACCCACTCATCTGTCTCTTCTGATTTCAACCGAACAAAAACGTCATCTCACCTCACTGAACCCCCACCTGCCAGCTTCCATTTGCAGCTCGACCTGACGTTTATTGTTCCAGCCCAGGTTAACTGCTGTTCCGTCCACCGTGAGAACTGAACTCTTACAGAGAAACCTTAACTCTGAGTCCTCACCCCATCTGGCTTTGATTTGCCTAATTGTAAAGTACACGCCAGCCTTGCTCACAGCACAGACACAGACATAAACACAGACACAACTAGGGTGAACACATGTCCCGGATTGTGCGGGACAGTCCTGCATTCTGGCCCTTTGTCCCGCGTCCCGCAACCGAACAATCATATGTTCCACATTTTATCAACAAATTCAAACACCGCTAATATAAAAAAAAAAAAAATGATTTGTCCCGTATTTTTGTCAGACATTCCAACCTGTCTCTTTTGTAGTCACTTTGCACTTTTGACAAAATATGCACTGATTATACAAAACATTAAGAACACCTGCTCTTTCAATTACATAGACTTAGTAGGTGAATCCAGGTGAAAGCTATGTTTCCTTATTGATGTCACCTGTTAAATCCACTTCAATCAGTGTAGATGAAGGGGAGGAGACAGGTTAAATACGTTTTTTTATATTTTTTTATTTTTACAATTGAGACATGGATTGTGTATGTGTGCCATTCAGAGGGTGAATGGGCAAGACAAAATATTTAAGTGCCTTTGAACGGGGTATGGTAGTAGGTGCCAAGCGTACCGGTTTGTGTCAAGAACTGCAAAGCTGCTGGGTTTTTCCTGCTCAACAGTTTCCTGTGTATTAAGAATGGTCCACCACCCAAAGGACATCCAGCCAATTTGACACAACTGTGGGAAGCATTGGAGTCAACATGGGCCAGCATCCCTGTCGAACGCTTTCGACACCTTGTAGAGTCCATGCCCCAAAGAATTGAGGCTGTTCTGAGGGCAAAAGGGGGGGCGGGGTGCAACTCAATATTAGGAAAGTGTTCTTAATGTTTTGTACACTCAGTCTATATCATCAGGATGTGGTACTGGTTGTGTTCAACACTTCTACAATCGTTGTTGATATCTGATATTCTGCGCAGCGCAAGACAATGTCATATCATTAACCAATCAGATTTGTCAAATCCTTTCCGGTCTACATTCCAGCTAAACTTGGAGAGGACAGTTAACTACTTACAAAAAGAGTGCTTCTGATGAAGATAGCCGTATTAGATTGAAAGATATAAGGTAATTTCTTCAAACTCATGAGCTCTCCATGCTCATTAGTTGCTCATTCAAACATAGCTGCTACTTCACTCAATCCCCTTTTAAAATCCTCCCTTCCTAACTGTTTTACATTCCCTGAGACCAACCAGAGATGTTTCCTCGTCCAAATATTCGCAGATTTTTATAAAACAGACACACATGTGGTCTCTCGTTTACGCATCATCAGTAGGCTAGGTTCTTTAAATTAGCTTGTTCGGTGCAGTGGGGGGGATTGTCCAGCAAAATCATCCCATTCACCCATATTTGGGTATTTTAAATGTGGACACAACACACAGCACAGACACAGAGCGGAGTCAGATCAGTTAAACGTAAACTTCTTGAAAAATTGTTAGATTAGCCACTAAACGTTAACATATTGTTAAAGGGAGCCCAGTCCCAACTCTCCCCCACCTCTCCGCCACGCCATCACTCTTGACCATGACAACCCTCCCGCCCCGTCCCGTCTCCCTGACTTGGAGCAAGTGCTAGATGGCAAATCTATTTCTCCAAAACATATATTTAATCCACCTGATCCAGGCTGTCCACTGGGCTGAATAGAGGTGTGTTTGGGATAAGCTAAGACGCCTCAGGCTTGTCTACTGGATGGAGATGAAGACGGGAGAAGAAGAGAGAGAAAGGGAGAAAGTAACAGAGGATGATCAAAGAAAAACAGCAGAAAATAGGAGAAGAGAACAGAAGGAAAAACCCAGTTAGGGTAAACATAGGAGCAGAGCTATTTTTATTAGTCAGCTTCATCTCCATGGAGATGAGGGTGGGGATGCCTCACTGGGGACGGAACCTCCTCCATCGAAACCTGACAAGCCCCGGATCAGAAACCAGCGGGTATTTCGCTATTGAGAGGAAGCTCCCCAAACAACGTCAAACACCTCCTCAGTGTGAGGTCATACATGTGCGCTAGGAAAATATGTACAAGATGTGAAAGATGTCATGATGTTCTGCTGCTATTGCTTTCAGACATCTGCCTGTTAGACCTGCCCGGAAGGGGGGGAGGGGGGGGGACGACAACAATGAGGGAAGTCTTGAGTCCTTTAGTGGAAAACTGTGGTAAACTCCAAACTATTCAGCTGAATGAGAGCTCTCGTTTTCCTGTGTGGCGACAGAGAAACAAAACAAAAGGCCCTCCCACTTAAAGCTCTAGTCTTTACCAGAACAATGTGTTCAACTGCAACTGAGGGCCCCGTCTGGACCGAGAGCACCTGCCATCACAAACGGCTCGGTTACTCCGCAACCTAACATGACAATATGCCGAAAATGGGAGAAGCAAACATGTTTTGACACAAAAGGATAGTAACAGCAGGCTGGGGATTATGAGTCAAAAGTTTACTTAAGAATATGGAATGATTGATGAGAAAGCTGTCACACATGAGGTCCAGGATCATGCCCCTGCGCATCAACCGAGAAAGCCTTACTATTTGACATGCAACACACAGACCATTCTCTCAACTTCAACATCCAGGAATTTGGAGCACAAACCACTTGGGCTTTTCAAATGTTATTTCATTTCGGGCCCAAACGCAGTAAGAAAAATGTGATGTACGCATGCTGTGCATGTAGGGAGAGGCTCTGTGTGTGTGTGTGTTTTGAGCACTGTGAGAAAGCCTTTGTAAGGTATGTCAGCAGCATGCATTACAAGCTCTCCAAAAATGTGCATGTGAATATACATGCAAGGGGTGGCTGGAACAGAATGCCGAAACCATGCCAGGTAAGGATCTGTTATGGCACAGACGGCAGGACAAACATAGGTATGCCAGAAAATACATATTTATCTCCTAGGGTAAAGTTATTGTGAAGTTACTGACTGCAGATGACAGAGGACATAAAATACAGATTCACGTGAGAGTATACACTGAGTATACAAAACATTAGGAACAACTGCTCTTTTTAAGCCTTGAGACAATTGAGCTGTGCAATAACATATTAGAAAGGTCTTCCAAATGTTTGGTATACTATAGCTTTAATTTCATTCCTGTAATAGGTTTCCCACATTGTCATGCGACTGGAAGAGCATGCTTTACCTTCTCTTATACCCACCCTCAGACAACTGATCAGGTTTCCTGGAGTTTAGCTTTGGGCTAGTGTTTCTACATGCCTTTGTCTGTTTTTTCACCTTTTATCTGGAGTTTAAATAAGGCAGACAGAGGCCGGCTATCTCCCCAGCCAGGTCGCTCAAGATCCATGGCGAAATTCGGGGTCCGTTAAGGTAGCCAGGACGTCAGGGGCAACGGTGAGCGCTATTACCATCAGGTTAGGGTTGTTATGGTGACCATATTACCGCCAGACCGGCGGTCACGAGTCATGACGGCAGTCAAATTTCACGGTAATTAGGCTTCTCCGAGCTCTGATGCTACTGATGGTCATTAGTAGCCTACCAAACTTGCCCTTCTGCCTGGTACTCAGCACTCTATTGTCGCTCTAATCACTCTGACATCAATGCAAATGTAGTCGAAAATCTAATCAAGCACCTCATGAGAGCCCATGAGCTCATGTTGCGCAACATTACTATAGGCTATGCAATTGTGTGAGAAAACAGAGCGATGGCCTCTATTAAAAAGAGGAGGATCCCATCAGCTTTCTATAGGCTAGGCCTACTACATTTATTTCTCAACTTTCCAAATATTAAGCACATTGCTTCTATTTACAACAGTAGTATAGCCTACCTGCCTGGCATGAAAATGAACCACGGGAAAAGCGTCCGCCATTCGCAATTTAAGTGCATAGATTACATGTATTTATTTCCCCTGCACCTGTTTCGAGACAGGTGCATGATAATGGTCCATTCAAAATAAAAAATTTTTTCACACATATAGTATTTTTTATATGTAAAGACTTGATGGATGACAATATTAGCCTATCACTTGTAAATTATATATTATAACGTGTGAATGATGCCCAGCTTGTGTGCAGTAAGGCGAGAAACAGAGCATGCTTTTTATTTGGGGCTTTTTCAAACACCTCATGTAGCCTAGCCCACAGGCCTATATGTTTTGATAAGGTTTGTATCACAACTAAAGTGGCCAAATAATTTCTTAAAATTAAGCCTAACTGGCATACATATGCAGCATGTAAGTTTCAAGTTTGGGGAAAATCATTTTCACCATAAAAATGCACCTTTGTCAAAAAAAAGCATTACATGCATAATTGCATTTGCGGTCACTTTTGAGAATGGTGCTTTCCCGCTAATTGATTGCATTTTGAAACATTCACGCTTATAGCCTACTGCTGTGTGCGCATTGCTGCGCTTATAATGTGAAGAAATAGCCTAATTAACACGACTCAGGATATGACCCAGATGCAGACACAGAAGACGGAAGGTTCAATACACAGAGCAGTTTATTAAACCACAGGAGGCAGGCAAAGGGCTGGTCGAGGACAGGCAGAGGTTCAGATACACTACCAGTCAAAAGTTTGGACACACCCACTCATTCAAGGGTTTTTCTTTATTTTTACTATTTTTTACATTGTAGAATAATAGTGAAGACATCAAAACTATGAAATAACACGTATGTAATCATGTAGTAACCAAAAAAAGTGTTAAACAATTCTTCAAATAGCCACCTTTTGCCTTGATGACAGCTTTGCAAACTCTTGGCATTCTCTCAACCAGCTTCATCAGGTAGTAACCTGGAATGAATTTCAATTCATAGGTGTACCTTCTTAAAAGTTCATTTGTGGAATTTATTTCCTTCTTAATGCTTTTGAGCCAATCAGTTGTGTTGTTACAAGGTCGGGGGGTATACAGAAGATAGCCCTATTTGTTAAAAGACCAAGTCCATATTATGACAAGAACAGCTCAAATAAGCAAAGAGAAACGACAGTCCATCATTACTTTAAGACATGAAGGTCAGTCAATACGGAACATTTCAAGAACTTTGAAAGTTTCTTCAAGTGCAGTCGCAAAAACCATCAAGAGCTATGATGAAACGGGCTCTCAAGAGGACCGCCACAGGGAAGGAAGACCCAGAGTTACCTCTGCTGCAGAGGATAAGTTAATTAGAGTTACCAGCCTCAGAAATTGCAGCCCAAATAAATGCTTCACAGAGTTCAAGTCACAGACACATCTCAACATCAACTGTTCAGAGGGGACTGTGTGAATGTGTAGTTCCCACCGTAAAGCATGGAGGAGGAGGTGTTATGGTGTGGGGGTGCTTTGCTGGTGACACTGTCTGTGATTTATTTAGAATTCAAGGCACACTTAACCAGCATGGCTACCACAGCATTCTGCAGCGATACGCCATGCCATCTGGTTTGGGCTTAGTGGGACTATCATTTCTTTTTCAACAGGACAATGACCCAACACACCTCCAGGCTGTGTACGGGCTATTTTACCAAGAAGGAGAGTGATGGAGTGCTGCATCAGATGACCTGGCCTCCACAATCCCCCGACCTCAACCCAACTGAGATTGTTTGGGATGAGTCGGACGGCAGAGTGAAGGAAAAGCAGCCAACAAGTGCTCAGCATATGTGGGAACTCCTTCAAGACTGTTGGAAAAGCATTCCAGGTGAAGCTGGTTGAGAGAATGCCAGGAGTGTGCAAAGATGTCATCAAGGTAAAGGGTGGCTATTTGAAGAATCTCAAAAATAAAATATATTTTGATTTGTTTAACACTTTTTTGGTTACTACATGATTCATAGTTTTGATGTCTTAAAATAGTAAAAATTAAGAAAAACCCTTGAAGAGTAGGTGTGTCCAAACTTTTGACTGGTACTGTAGGTACAGGACGGCAGGCAGGGTCGGGGTCAGGGCAGGCAGAATGGTAATGCAGGCGGGCTCAGGGTCAGGGCAGGCAGAAATAGTCGGACAGAGGGTCTAAGGATTTTAGAGATGGGGAAAGGGCAGATGAAACGGGGGGGAAGTTTATGGGACTCCACCTGGAGGGGCAGGTCCCGAGTGGATACCTGGATGTGGTCTATAGAAGAGTGGCCTGGTCTCTCTTCCAGGTATGGCAACAGTGGTGGACGAACATCTGGGCAGAGGGTATGCTGACTACTTCCTCTTGCTCAGGGAAGAGCAGGGGCTGATATCCCAAGGAACACTTGAAGGGCGAGAGACCAGTGGCCGAGCAGGAAAGGGTGTAAAAGGCGTATTCCACCTTCACGAGTTGCTGCCTCCAGGTGGTGGGGTTGGCTGTGACGAGGCAACGAAGAGCAGTCTCCAGGTCCTGATTGGCTCACTCCGACTGGCCGTTTGATTGGGGGTGAAAACCAGAGGACAGGCTGGCTGACGACCCAATGAGGGTGCAGAACGCCATCCAGAACCGGGACGAGATCTGAGGACCACGATCGGAGACCAGGCCAACCGGAAGTCCATGGATCCGGAAGACGTGCTGCGCCATGATCTGAGCCGTCTCCTTGGCTGAAGGTAACTTGGTAAGGGGAATAAAATGGGCGGCTTTAGAAAACCTATCCACCACCGTCAGGATAGTGGTGTTGCCATATGACGGAGGAAGACCAGTAACAAAGTCCAGGGATATATCGGTCCAGGGGCAGCGAGGAACAGGGAGTGGTTGAAGAAGGCCAGCTGGAGCTTGCTGCAGAGTCTTATTTTGTGCACTCACAGAGCAGGCGGCGACGAATGCGGCGACATCAGGAACCATGGAAGGCCACCAAAAGCGTAATCGGATGAAAGCCAGGGTCCATCGGGAGCCTGGATGGCAGGTCAGTCTCAAGGAATTAATCCCGGACAAACATCTGGTTAGCCAGACCCACCCCCCCGGGTCACCAGGCTCTCTATACCCCAGCCGAGTGCAACCGCTAGACAGGAGGTAGGGAGGATGGTCTCGGGGTCAGACGGAGTAGCAGCGGGGCTATACAAACGTGAGAGTACATCAGGTTTCACATTCTTGGACCCCGGGCGGTAGGAGAGAGTGAAATTGAAACGGATGAATAACAGGGCCCAACGAGCCTGCCTAGAGTTGAGGTTGTTGGTGGTGCAGAGATATTCCAGGTTCTTATGGTCAGTCCACACGCCCCAAGACATGCTGAAGGACCTGTCGGACGTGAGCTGAATGGGAAAAGACAAGGATGTCATCGAGGTAGACAAACATGAACCGGTTCAGCATCTTCATAAGCAGATCGTTGACCAGGGCCTGGCATAACCAAGTACTCATAGTGCCCGCTAGCTGTGTTAAAGGCTGTATTTCCACTCGTCTCCTTCCCGTATCCGAACCAGATGGTAGTCGTTCCGCAGGTCCAACTTAGAGAAGATGGTCGCTCCCTGAAAAAGTTAGAAAGCCGAGGAGATTAATGGTAGAGGGTAACTGTTTTTAACCGTGATGTCATTAAGGCCCCGGTAGTCCATACATGGGTGCAGGGTTTTGTCCTTCTTCTCCACAAAGAAGAACCCTGAGCTGGCGGGAGAGGCAGATAGATGAATTCTCCCTGTAGCAAGAGAGTCCTCAATGTACTCCTCCATAGCTTTGGTCTCCGGACCCGACCGGGAGTAAAGCCGCCCCCAAGATGATGTAGTGCCCAGGAGAAGTTCAATTGTGAAGTCGTAGGGTCGATGCGGAGGGAGAGATGTAGCGCGGGCCTTGTTGAAGACCTCCCAGAGGTCCAGGTACTCCGCGGGAATGGCGGAGAGATCCGAGGCTTCTCCCAAGCCTGCAAGAAGATGTCCCGGGGGAAGGCTGTGCCGACTTAAGCCAATGCTCATCGCAGAACGGGCTCCAACCAACGATAGAACCAGTAGCCCAGTCGATCAGGGGATTGTGCTTCTGGACCCATGAATACCCCAAAACCACGGGTACATTGGGAGATACTATGAGCAGGAACTGCATACACTCACTGTGATTTCCTGATACTCGTAGGTTGATAGGAACTGTATTGTGGGTGACTCTGCCAATAGAGCGCCCATCCGGCGCTCTGACGTCCATGGGAATGGAGAGGGGTTGAGTGGAGATTCACAATTTCGACACCAAGGTAGCGTAGATAAAGCTCTCGTCGGCTCTAGAGTCAATGAGCACACAGAGAGATTTGGGCTGGTCACCCCACAACAGGTCGGCATGGAGAGTGTTACGAATAATGGGAGATTGTAAAATCCCTGTATGGCTCACCAGAGTACTTGTACCTACTGATGAGCCTGGCCTTTTTAATGGACAGGTGGAAATATAATGTCCTGTAGTCCCACAATACAGACAGCTCCTGGTGTTCAATCTGCGTAAACTTTCAGCCGGAGACAATCTAGCCCTTCCCAGTAACTTGGGCTCTGGAGGAGGCGTGTCGAAAATCTACCGCGTGGTCTGCCACACTACAGGAGTTTTGACGCAGTTGGAGTAGCTTGCGAGCAGCCTCTCTCCTGGACAGCGGAGAATCGAACACCTTCCTAACCTCCGCCACAAACTTCTCCAGACTGAGGCAAAAGGTGGATTGTTGCTCCCACACCGCTGTCGCCCAGGCGAGAGCCCTCTCGGACATCAGAGTTATAAGATACACTATCTTCGAGCGATCTGAGGGAAATTAAGAGGGCTGCAGCTCGAAGATGAGGGAACACTGGAAGAGAAACGCTCGGCAGGTTCCTGGATCTCCAGCGTAGTGCTCCGGAGGAGGTAAGTGGGTTTCTCGGGATGCCGGGATAGGCTGGGGAGAAGCGCCGCTGGTAGCGGGGTTAGTGAGAGTCTGGAGGGTTACCATAGAGGCTTGCTGCCTACTAGAATATCAGAGGAATTGCTCCAGCAATACATTGAAAGCACGATTGTGGCGTTCTGCCAAGTTCTGGAGTCCTTCCATACGTCCTTGGAAGGAGACAGCGTTGCGGAGCTGGTCCGAGTCGGCTGGGTCAGTCATGGCCAGTTCATACTAACACGACTCAGGATATGACCCAGATGCAGAGACAGGAGACAGAAGGTTCAATACACAGAGTACTTTATTAAACCACAGGAGGCAGGCAAAGGGCAGGTCGAGGACAGGCAGAGGTTCATAACCAGGTTTGAGTCCGACAGTTACAGGGCGGCAGGCAGGCTCAGGGTCAGGGCAGGCAGAAGTTTGAAAACCAGGTCAGAGTCAGATAGGTACAGGATGGCAGGCAGGCTCGGGGTCATGGCAGGCAGAATGGTATGGCAGGCGGGCTGATGGTCAGGGCAGGCAGAAATGGTCGGAACCGGGAGGACTAGAAAACAGGGACTAGAGAAAACAGGAGTAAGGAAAAACACGCTGGTAGGCTTGACGAGACAAGACGAACTGGCAACAGACAAACAGAAAACACAGGTATAAATACACAGGGGATAATGGGGGAGGATGGGAGAGGGGTGGAGACAAGCACAAAGACAGTTAAAACAGATCAGGGTGTGGCACTAATAGGTTGCAACATTTTAAGCTAAACGTTCTGATCTGTTGCCTCATTGGTTAAAACATGTTTTTTGGATGCTAGTGATTGTATTAATTTGGGATCTATCGCATCCCACAACTGTCCCAGACTATGTTTGGAATATTTATTTCTCGCACAGACTAGAATAGGTCAACTTTTGTACTATGGGGGATAGTAGATTGATAGGCAGCCTATGTCAAGCTACTATTCCCCCATAGTACAAAAGTTGATAGGCTACTGCTTTTGCTGTTCGTTAGGCCTACTCATTCTGTTGGCTGATGGGAAGTAAATGTGGACAGTTCTTCCAATATCTTCAATATGCACCTCGGAATTGGATAAAGACGCGCGCAGTTGCGTCCCCGATGTGTTTGTCTTACTTGTAGCCTGTGAGAAAGACCCAGTCACGTGACGGGCATTGGCTAATAAGAATTGAGCTATTTGAGAGAGCCATGCGAGGGAGAGGTGCTTCTGAGTACGCAGCCAGGAGAAGGGAAATATAATTGTTACATTCTGCCCAAGGGCACAACGGCCACTGGTCGCAAAAGGCATGGATAATTTTAGGGGGCATTACGGCCACACAAAGTGGATGCCGCCGGGAAATTCGAGGCACTATCAAGTGCTTGTCAAATTGTGAATGAGAGACTGATGAGTTGTGTACAGCCTGCGCAAAAAAAAACAAAGCAGAGCTCATGCCTTTCATTAAACTTTTTTCAAATCATCATTAGAGTCGCATCATGCAGCCTTAGAATGTATTAAAAATCCAAACATATAACCCAAAATTTGTATCACAACTAAAGTTGCATAAATAACTCTAAATTAAGCACATAGGAGGACATGCGCACTCCCTTTAAAACATTTGGAGAAAAAGCATTTCTATTCTATTCAGCTATGTTCAATTGTAATCTTCATACTATAAAATAATATAAAATAATGCCACGGAATTCTAAGCAAATCTTGTCTGCTAAATGAACTAGTGTAGCCCACAGCCATATGGCATAGTCAGATCAGTCCCTAACATAAGGACAACTCAGAGTATGCTATTCTGTTCTTCTGAAATAGACTACATTTTCTTCAAATCATGTTTCTTTAGACCTGTCTAAAATATATAATGGATTTATTGTGATGGTGTAGGCTATATTACATGGATTTATTAGACTTTTTAAAATGTAGATGTTCCAAAGGTCTGGCCTGTTGGCTATGCTCGGAAGCCAGGAGATGCTAAATGTGTTTATGTTAATTAACGGTCAATGACTGTGAGACAGGCAGTGATTTGCTTGACAATCACCGGGTGACAACATTTCATGACCGGGTTTGCTAGGGCATTGTGTACAGGGATGGTGCATGGGTGTAAGCCGCGAGCTCCGGCTCCGAAGGTCATGTGTTCAGTCCCAGTGATAGGCACTTGTTTTGTTTGAACCCTGTCCCAAATCTTAAACCCTTAACTTAACCATCCAGAATTAATAGCATAAACTTAACCGTCGAGTTGTTTCTGTTGTAACCCTATCCCAAACTTAACCGTGGAAATTTGAAGTTTGAAGAAACTTCGAAATTTGACTTTTGGAGTCAGAATCTGAAGTCAAATTGGTAAAACCGTGAGATCTTGTTGATCTCCCTCTGTTAGTGTTGTTAGCTGAAATAGGGCGGGGACCACTCACCTCTTGGCTGGCGTCTTAATAACGCTGAACGTGGAACACTTTCACTGATTGTTCTGTTGTGACAAAACACACAAACACAAAGTGCCAGTAACCGAAAGGTCGCTGGTTCTAATCCCCGAGCTGACTAGGTGAAAAATCTGTCGATGTGCCCTTGAGCAAGGCACTTAAACCTAATTGCTCATGTAAGTCGCTCTGGATAAGAGCGTCTGCTAAATGACTAAAATGTAAAATGTAATGTAAAGTGAGAGAGCGAGAGATGGTCACAGTTTCATAGACTAATAGGCAAATAAGCCCCTTAATGAATGTCGTACACCATAACATTGACAGGCTTGGAGATGTTATTACGGAGATGTTTCTCTTCTCTTCATTATGGTTACATTGGAGGTCAAAACATGCACTAACACCAGGGGAGGAGTCACAAACCATGCAGAACAAAGTTATGTAACATCTATCAGACTTTCTGAAATTATTATGGGCGCTTTCACGGTTGACTACATGCCAATGTAATGTCTGTATGGAAGTAGATACATGCATGCAGAGACATTACACACTCGTGCGCACACACAAACGCGCACACACACACACACACATGCACACGCATGTGCACGCGCACGCACACGCACACGCACACACACAAATAATGTTTTGTCAGGTGAGCAGAAGGCATTCACAACACTGAGGATTTTAAGATGACTTGGCCAGCCCTTAAAAATACCACCTTGATTGATGTGAATCTGAAAGAAAATTAGATTTGTGAAATAAGGGAGCATTGTATCATTACAACAGCGAAACCTGGATTGTAGTCAACAAGGAATCATGCTGAACTAGTTTAATATGAGTTATGTATAAATCTACTTGGACTGCTGTGCATTCAATTTAGGTAAGCCAAAGTTGGAAAGGCCACAACTTTCCACTGTAGTAGTTGGTTAAGTTGTGGTTGCTTACATATGTTTATTAATCTATATGTTTAGATGTAAACTACATTGGGTTAATTCTGTCAAAAGCAAGGCTGGTGGTCCTATGTTGGTTTGTCACTAACTATCCTGGTTTGCCAAAATGATGCTGTTGTGGTTTAGAAAGCTGAATCCACAAGTGTCCTACATGTAAGCCAAAACGCACGAGACGCCCCACTGAAGTGTGTTGTTGGTGTGGACTTCAACACAAAGGAATCTCAACCTGCCGGTGTTGGCATTCCCCAGTCACCCTATCCCCAGTCACCCTATCCCCAGTCACCCTATCCCCAGTCACCCTATCCCAGTGGCCCCCCAGCAACTGTTGATGGAATTGACCCATCTCTGGCAGCAGCATGAGAATTCATGGAAATAGATGTTTACCAACTCTGGCTTCAGATACAGAGGAATGGTGAGGCCTTGGTTCATGTTGCCCTGTCATGTCACCAGAATGCAAATCTGCTAGCACAGCTTCATAAGACGTCCGGAGAGTGACATGGACGCCAGGCTGAGCACGAGCGCTCCTCAATGGAATGTTTTTTCAGGTGTCATTTTATCATTCTTTCCAATATTGTTGAGAAGGGGGGTTGGGTGCTCATAGAGCTTACACGTGTGGCATATAGTTACGTAGATAGGCCTTACTGTAGGTCTATACTGACTGTAGGCCTTTACTGATGATAGGTCTATACTGACTGTAGGCCTTTACTGATGATAGGTCTATACTGACTGTAGGCCTTTACTGATGATAGGTCTAAACTGACTGTAGGCCTTTACTGATGATAGGTCTATACTGACTGTAGGCCTTTACTGATGCTAGGTCTATACTGACTGTAGGCCTTTACTGATGATAGGTCTATACTGAATGTAGGCCTTTACTGATGATAGGTCTATACTGACTGTATGCCTTTACTGATGATAGGTATATACTGACTGTAGGCCTTTACTGATGATAGGTCTATACTGACTGCAGGCCTTTACTGACGATAGGTCTATACTGACTGTGGGTCTATACTGACTATAGGCCTTTACTGACGATAGGTCTATACTGACTGTAGGCCTTTACTGATGATAGGTCTATACTGACTGTAGGCCTTTACTGATGATAGGTCTATTCTGACTGTAGGCCTTTACTGATGATAGGTCTATACTGACTGTAGGCCTTTACTGATGATAGGTCTATACTGACTGTAGGCCTTTACTGATGATAGGTCTATACTGACTGCAGGCCTTTACTGATGATAGGTCTATACTGACTGTAGGCCTTTACTGATGATAGGTCTATACTGACTGTAGGCCTTTACTGATGATAGGTCTATACTGACTGTAGGCCTTTACTGATGATAGGTCTATACTGACTGTAGGCCTGACTGTAGGTCTATACTGACTGTAGGTCTACACTGACTGTAGGTCTATACTGACAGTAGGTGAATACTGACTGTAGGCCAATACTGACTGTAGGTCTATACTGACAGTAGGTATATACTGACTGTAGGTCTATACTGACTGTAGGTCTATACTGACTGTAGGTATATACTGACTGTATGTCTATACTGACTGTAGGTCTATACTGACTGTAGGTCTATGCTGACTGTAAGTCTATACTGACTGTAGGTATATACTGACTGTAGGTCTATACTGACTGTAGGTCTATACTGACTGTAAGTCTATACTGACTGTAGGTATATACTGACTGTAGGTCTATACTGACTGTAGGTCTATACTGACTGTAAGTCTATGCTAACTGTAGGTATATACTGACAGTAGGTCTATACTGACTGTAGGTATATACTGACTGTAGGTCTATACTTACTGTAGGTCTATATTGCCTGTAGGCCTATACAGACTGTAGGTCTATACTGACAGTAGGCCTGACTGTAGGTCTATACTGGAGTAGGTCTATACTAAACGTAGGTCTATACTGACTGTAGGCCTATACAGACTGTAGGTCTATACTGACAGTAGGCCTGACTGTAGGTCTATACTGGAGTAGGTCTATACTAAATGTAGGTCTATACTGACTGTAGGCCTATACTGACTGTAGGTATATACTGACTGTAGGCCTGACTGTAGGTCTATACTGACTGTAGGCCTGACTGTAGGTCTATACTGGAGTAGGTCTATGCTAAATGTAGGTCTACATTGACTGTAGGTCTATATTGACTGTAGGTCTATACTGACTGTAGGTCTATACTGACTGTAGGCCTGACTGTAGGTCTATACTGGAGTAGGTCTATACTAAACGTAGGTCTATACTGACTGTAGGCCTATACAGACTGTAGGTCTATACTGACAGTAGGCCTGACTGTAGGTCTATACTGGAGTAGGTCTATACTAAATGTAGGTCTATACTGACTGTAGGCCTATACTGACTGTAGGTATATACTGACTGTAGGCCTGACTGTAGGTCTATACTGGAGTAGGTCTATACTAAATGTAGGTCTACATTGACTGTAGGTCTATACTGACTGTAGGTCTATACTGACTGTAGGCCTGACTGTAGGTTTATACTGGAGTAGGTATATACTAAATGTAGGTCTACATTGACTGTAGGTCTATACTGACTGTAGGCCTATACTGACTGTAGGTATATACTGACTGTAGGTCTATACTGACTGTAGGCCTGACTGTAGGTCTATACTGGAGTAGGTCTATACTAAATGTAGGTCTACATTGACTGTAGGTATATACTGACTGTAGGTCTATACTGACTGTAGGTCTATACTGACTGTAGGCCTGACTGTAGGTCTATACTGGAGTAGGTATATACTAAATGTAGGTCTACATTGACTGTAGGTCTATACTGACTGTAGGTCTATACTGACTGTAGGCCTGACTGTAGGTTTATACTGGAGTAGGTATATACTAAATGTAGGTCTACATTGACAGTAGGTCTATACTGACTGTAGGCCTATACTGACTGTAGGTATATACTGACTGTAGGCCTGACTGTAGGTCTATACTGGAGTAGGTCTATACTAAATGTAGGTCTACATTGACTGTAGGTCTATACTGACTGTAGGCCTGACTGTAGGTCTATACTGGAGTAGGTTTATAGTAAACATAGGTCTATATTAACTGTAGGTCTATATATTGACTGTAGGAATATTCTGACTGTAGGCCTGACTGTAGGTCTATACTGGAGTAGGTCTATAGTAAACGTAGGTCTATACTGACTGTAGGACTATACTGACTGTAGGCCTGACTGTAGGTCTATACTGACTGAAGGTCTACACTGACTGTAGGTCCATACTGAGTGTAGGTCTATACTGACCGTAGGTCTATACTGACTGTAGTTCTATACTGACTGTATGCCTATACTGAGTGTAGGTCTATACTGACTGTACATCTGACTATAGGTGTATACTGGAGTAGGTCTATACTAAACGTAGGTCTATAACGACTGTAGGCCTGACTGTAGGTCTATACTGACTGTAGGTCTATGCTGACTGTAGGTCTATACTGACTGTAGGTCTATACTGACTGTAGGTCTATACTGACTGTAGGTCTAACTAACTGTAGGTCTATACAGACTGTAGGTCTATACTGACTGTAGGTCTATACTGACTGTAGGTCTAACTAACTGTAGGTCTATACTGACTGTAGGTCTATACTAACTGTAGGTCTATACTGACTGTAGGTCTAACTAACTGTAGGTCTATACTGACTGTAGGTCTATACTGACTGTAGGTCTATACTGACTGTAGGTCTATGCTGACTATAGGTCTATACTGACTGTAGGTCTATACAGACTCTAGGTCTATACTGACTATAGGTCTATACTGACTGTAGGTCTGTACTGACTATAGGTCTATACTAACTGTAGGTATATACTGACTGTAGGTTTATACTGACTGTAGGTTTATACTGACTGTAGGTCTATACTGACTGTAGGCCTGACTGTAGGTCTATACTGACTGTAGGTCTATACAGACTGTAGGTCTATACTGACTGTAGGTCTATGCTGACTGTAGGTCTATACAGACTGTAGGTCTATACTGAATGTAGGTCTATGCTGACTGTAGGTCTATACAGACTGTAGGTCTATACTGACTGTAGGTCTATGCTGACTGTAGGTCTATACTAACTGTAGGTCTATACTGACTGTAGGTCTATGCTGACTGTAGGTCTATACAGACTGTAGGTCTATACTGACTGTAGGTATATGCTGACTGTAGGTCTATACTGACTGTAGGTCTATACTGACTGTAGGTCTATACTGACTGTAGGTATATACTGACTGTAGGTATATACTGACTGTAGGTCTATACTGACTGTAGGTCTATGCTGACTGTAGGTCTGACTGTAGGTCTATACTGACTGTAGGTCTATACTGACTGTAGGTCTATACTGACTGTAGGTCTATGCTGACTATAGGTCTATACTGACTGTAGGTCTATACAGACTCTAGGTCTATACTGACTATAGGTCTATACTGACTGTAGGTCTGTACTGACTATAGGTCTATACTAACTGTAGGTATATACTGACTGTAGGTTTATACTGACTGTAGGTTTATACTGACTGTAGGTCTATACTGACTGTAGGCCTGACTGTAGGTCTATACTGACTGTAGGTCTATACAGACTGTAGGTCTATACTGACTGTAGGTCTATGCTGACTGTAGGTCTATACAGACTGTAGGTCTATACTGAATGTAGGTCTATGCTGACTGTAGGTCTATACAGACTGTAGGTCTATACTGACTGTAGGTCTATGCTGACTGTAGGTCTATACTAACTGTAGGTCTATACTGACTGTAGGTCTATGCTGACTGTAGGTCTATACAGACTGTAGGTCTATACTGACTGTAGGTATATGCTGACTGTAGGTCTATACTGACTGTAGGTCTATACTGACTGTAGGTCTATACTGACTGTAGGTATATACTGACTGTAGGTCTATACTGACTGTAGGTATATACTGACTGTAGGTCTATGCTGACTGTAGGTCTGACTGTAGGTCTATACTGACTGTAGGTCTATACTGACTGTAGGTCTATACTGACTGTAGGTCTGTACTGACTATAGGTCTATACTGACTGTAGACACACACACACACACAGACACACACAGACAGAGTTGCTTACAAAGCTCATTGAAGCAAGGCTGATCCTTTACAAAATGTACAGACAGTCTTTTGATTCAAACTATTCCAAGTGAGTATCTTCCACAGGCTTTTGTGCCAGCATTTGACACGGTAATGTGGACATCTCTCTTTCATGACAAGCACACAGAATTACTAGCTTGCAAGAACTGAAAGCCGAGAGCATGAAATTTGCCCTGACAGGGTCCTTTTGCTTCTGGCAAGAGGACCCAAACGTCTTCAAGAGCACATGTCAACGTCAATGGTCACATCCCGGCGTTGGCCAAGTTACTGTCTCTCAGACGACTTATACAGTACTGTGATAAACACATCGAGAGGATCACACTCCTCGTACAGTTTCTAGGAACCATCTCTAGTCGTTACATGAGTTTCCCTGGTCCAAAGGTCAAAGGCCTTGTTCCAAAATGTGACACTGACGTGTTCTGGAAGACGGTCAGGTTAGCAAGATGGACACCCTGAGCGCTGGGCAATAATTGATTTATCCTCTACAAAGAATAGAGCAAAAAAACAAAAACAAAAAACGTTTTCTTCAGTAAGTCAAAGATTAAATCAAATTGTATTTGCCACATGCGCCGAATACAACAGGTGTAGATCTTACAGTGAAATGCTTACTTACAAGCCCTTAACCAACAATGCAGTTTTAACAAAAATAAGTGTTATGTAAAAAATTGATAATAAAAAAAGTAAAATAACAAATAATTAAAGAGCAGCAGTAAAATATCAGTAGTGAGGCTATATACAGGGGGTACCGGTACAGAATCAATGTGTGGGGGCACAGGTTAGTCAAGGTAATTGATGTAATATGTACATGAAGGTAGAGTTATTGAAGTGACTATGCATAGATAATAAACAGAGTAGCAGCAGTGTAAAAGAGGGGGTGGGGGGTGGGGGGGGGGGGGGGGTAGAACAATGCAAATAGTCCTGGTAGCCATTTGATTAGCTGTTCAGGAGGCTTATGGCTTGGGGGTAGAAGCTGTTAAGAAGGCTTTTGGACCTAGACTTGGCGCTCCGGTACCACTTGCAGTGCGGTAGCAGAGAGAACAGTCTATGACTAGGGTGGCTGGAGTCTTCCACAATTTTTAGGGGCTTCCTCTGACACCGCCTGGTATAGAGGTCCTGGATGGCAGGAAGCTTGGCTCCAGTGATGTACTGGGCCTTACGCAGTACCCTCTGTAGTGTCTTGCGGTCGGAGGCCGAGCAGTTGCCATACCAGGCGGTGATGCATCCAGTCAGGATGCTCTCGATGGTGCAGCTGTATAACCTTTTGAGGATCTGAGGAACCACGCCAAATCTTTTCAGTCTCCTGAGGCTTTGTCGTGCCCTCTTCACGACTTTCTTGGTGGGTTTGGACCATGATAGTTTGTTGGTGATGTGGACACCAAGGAACTTGAAGCCCTCAACCTGCTCCACTACAGCCCCATCGATGAGAATGGGGACCATGCAATGGAGAGTTCACACTTATGACGTCCATGAGCAGATCCATGTTGATTTGTCATTTCATTTAATATTGTTCCTTTTCTTCTTGGTGTTTGATGAATTCACAGGCCAGTGTTCCTTGGCTGGGATGTGTTAGTTTAAGCCAGCCTTTGTTGTGGTTTACCCCACCGCCCTTTTAAACTGTGTGCTTTTCTGTTCTGTTTGTTGAACTTGTGGGTTATTAGAAATGTGCTTCATTTTGAGGTCGTTTTCACTGAGCACGATGGTATTACTCACGCTTCTGGCAAATTCTATGTTTGTTTTTTTCTAAATTCACTTCTCTCTAATGACTTCTCTGATCATGTCATTAAACTGTTTTATATCTGTTTATGCAATAATGTTTTGTTCTGTTCTGGTCCCCCCAGGGGCCAATCAGGGAAGACTACAACACCATCTCTGATGGCACTGTTGGCCATTCCAGGCCCACATCCCACAGTCAGCAATACCGAGTATTGCTCAATTACTACCAAATGATGTCCTCATGGACCAATAGATAATTCATTACTATGAGCTAGTCTTATTTTGATCAGGGTGTTTTAGAAGTGTTCACCAGTTCCACTAGTTTGACCCAGCTCTAAAGCAGCGCCCCTGGGAATAACCCACATGTTGTTTGTGTTAGGAATGTGTAAACTTACACAGCAACTTACATAACATATACTTGATGGCACAGGAGGTTGGGTGGCACCTTAATTGGGGAGGACGGGCTCGTGGTAATGGCTGGAGCGGAATCAGTGGAATGGTATCGAACACATCAAACACATGGTTTCCATGGTTTCCATGTGTTTGATGCCATTCCATTCGCTCCGTTCCAGCCATTATCATGAGTCATCCTCCCCTTAGCAGCCTCCACTGCTTGAAGTTGTATTCAGTTGACACTTGTGTTGAATATACTCATTTTGTTAACACACTGGTGTCTCCTGTCAGTGGACCCTTTCCAGAGGGACCATACCCCTCTTCAGTCCACCACTAAAAACAACAACTCTTAAACCCTCTCATCAAGTTGTTCTAAAATATATAGTATCGTGGTGATCAGACAAATATTCTCACCTGTTTATCATTAAATCTCCTTTCTGATCTGAGGATCATGTGGTCTTTGTGTGTGTGCACTAGTGCCTCAGAGTACATGCTCATTGGAAATAGCAGAGAGAACACCAAGACTTTGCACATTAATAACCACACCTATGAGGTGTTGAAAAATAACTATCTTCCAACCAAAGTGCGACTATGAGTGATTACATGCAGCATTAAATTAGTATATTTGCTTTTAGGGCGAGTAAGTTAAACGATAAGAAAACATGTGTGGTTAAATAATTTCATTAAACTGGTTTAAAAGCCAGTCAATTTAGCCCACGAAACCACCCTGAGTAATTATTTTTTGTGGTGCATGGAGTGGCCAGTCTTTGATTGTCACCTGATGTTTATCAATGTAAATAGGAAACCCCACAGTAAACCCCCCAGAGGTCTTTGAAGAATATGAAGACTGCAGGAGAGGCTGAGCAGAGGCATTTCTAGGCCTTCTTGGAATGGGGTGGGGACTGTTGAGTACATTATCCATTAAGTGAATATGACATGGAGGGTATTGGGAATATGACATGGAGGGTATTGGGAATATGACATGGAGGGTATTGGGAATATGACATGGAGGGTATTGGGAATATTATATGGAGGGTATTGGGAATATGATATGGAGGGTATTGGGAATATGACATGGAGGGTATTGGGAATATGACATGGAGGGTATTGGGAATATGACATGGAGGGTATTGGGAATATGACATGGAGGGTATTGGGAATATGACATGGAGGGTATTGGGAATATGACATGGAGGGTATTGGGAATATGACATGGAGGGTATTGGGAATATGACATGGAGGGTATTGGGTATATGATATGGAGGGTATTGGGAATATGATATGGAGGGTATTGGGAATTTGACATGGAGGGTATTGGGAATATGACATGGAGGGTATTGGGAATATGACATGGAGGGTATTGGGAATATGACATGGAGGGTATTGGGAATATGACATGGAGGGTATTGGGAATATGACATGGAGGGTATTGGGAATATGACATGGAGGGTATTGGGAATATGACATGGAGGGTATTGGGAATATGATATGGAGGGTATTGGGAATATGACATGGAGGGTATTGGGAATATGACATGGAGGGTATTGGGAATATGACATGGAGGGTATTGGGAATATGACATGGAGGGTATTGGGAATATGACATGGAGGGTATTGGGAATATGACATGGAGGGTATTGGGAATATGACATGGAGGGTATTGGGAATATGACATGGAGGGTATTGGGAATATGACATGGAGGGTATTGGGAATATGATATGGAAGTGAAGGGACAGTCTTCCATTTCTTCAATTAAAGCAGCAATCAGCAGTTGAAACAATAACAAAGCATTTTCCTCACCCCTGTTTTGATGAGAAGCTGAGGGATGGGGCTGGATAAATGTAACCTCTCTCAAATTCATAGACAGAGCTATTGATACAAGGACTGACCATCAATGATTTCAAAATTATAGTTTTAACCATATACATTGACTTTGTTTACAAACGTTGGAGTAACAAGCTTATATTTTGGGTTTCAGATGGGGTACGACAGTTGAACTAAGCTCATGAGGCATTTTAAGTCATATTCTTCAAGAATCAATGGGTACATATCATTCATTTATAAATCCAAATATTTAGCAACTGTTGATTGCCCCTTTATATGAAAAAATTTACCCATTTTCTTTTAAGATTCCATATGACACAAGCACCACAGGGATAAAACATGTAATACCTAGTGCATAATAAAATGTAGATATTGAAGAGGCACACAGTTTTAGCTTCAGATTTAACAGTGTTAGCCTGTATTTCCATCAGCAAACTGTCCTTGCTACGTGGTCATTGAAGGGAGATGATGATGCAATCACAACTAGTGCCACAAGGCTAATACAATTCTACCTGGCCGCCAACTAGGTCACTGCATTTGTCGCACACGTCTCAGCTGCTTTCCGATACTTTAATATCTCCAAAGCATGACACTGCAAAACCAGGGGTTGGGGACTTCCACTCCCAAGATTGTCATGAACCAGTAGAAAATCGCAACGGACATGCTGGGAGCGTCTTAAATGACATGCATTAAAATGACAGCATGTGCAAGCGGGTGAGTAAACGTGTTTATGTATGCGTGTGTATGTGCGTGTTTTGGGGGTTAGGAGTCGTTACTAGGGATGTGCATCTTTCCCTTTCAAGATGATTCAATACTAATCTAGATACATGGGCTCCGATACGATACAGGAACGATACGTTTTAGTTTCAAAAGATTCGGTTTGATTAGAGAACGAATTGATGCGATTCAGTTTGATACGATACGATTCAATATACTAACATTTGATGCATAAACTTATTCATTTTCCATTCTAAATTACAATCTGCTGCTGATGAAGCTCATGAGCTGGGCCTCTCTGAGCTGGATCTGTCTGAGCTGACTTCTGTCTGTCTGTCTGTCTGTCTGTCTGTCTGTCTGTCTGTCTGTCTGTCTGTTTGTCTGTCTGTCTGTCTGTCTGTCTGTCTGTCTGTCTGTCTGTCTGTCTGTCTGTGTGTGTGTCTGTCTGTCTGTCTGTGTGTGTGTGTGTGTGTGTGTGTGTGTGTGTGTGTGTGTGTTAATGATGTATGTCTATCTATGGTGTATGTACTTCATAGGCACCTGATCTGAGCCATAAGGGAAACTAGGCATCTACCACCCCACTATCAGATTAGGGGGGGGGGGGGGCAATTTAGCCTATGTTTTTGTCTCACCACGTTGGTTCTGAAATCACCATCACCCACTAATTAACTTGTCATTTTTGCAGATTAAGTGTTTGAGCTAGTAATGTATCAATATTTATCGTCTACAAATGAGTTATGACAGAGCCAATGAATATATAGCACAATTTGGGATTTCACCCACATCTCAAAATGGAATGGTTTTGACCGTTTGGAAGTTTAGTGAGCTTATTTTCTCCTCCCGCTTTAGCCATGCGCCTCGCAAAGTGATTCCTCGTTATGAAATTATCAACTTTACCCTGTATATCTAAAAATTACCGTATACACTGTTTAAAGCAAAACTACCAAAACTATTGCTGGCATCTTTTCACTCCCTCCTCTCTACATTTTCTGCCTCTGTTTCTGCTGCTAAACCACTTTCTACCACTCTAAATTCCAAGCATCTGCCTCTAACCCGAGGAAGCTCTTTGCCACCTTCTCCTCCCTGCTGAACCCCCCCCCCCCCCCCCCCCCCCACCTCCCTCTCTGTGGATGACTTAGTCAACCATTTTGAAAAGAAGGTTGACGACATCCGATCCTCGTTTGTTAAGTCAAATGACACTGCTGGTCCTGCTCACACTGCCCTACCCTATGCTTTGACTTCTTTCTCCCCTCTCTCTCCAGATGAAATCTTGCGACTTGTGACGGCCGGCCACCCAACAACCTGCCCGCTTGACCCTATCCCCTCCTCTCTTCTCCAGATCATTTCCGGAGACCTTCTCCCTTACCTCACCTCGCTCATCAACTCATCCTTGACCGCTGGCTATGTCCCTTCCGTCTTCAAGAGAGCGAGAGTTGCACCCCTTCTCAAAAAACCTACACTCGATCCCTCCGATGTCAACAACTACAGACCAGTATCCCTTCTTTCTTTGCTCTCCAAAACTCTTGAGTGTGCCGTCTTTAGCCAACTCTCTTGCTATCTCTCTCAGAATTACTTTCTTGATCCAAACCAGTCAGGTTTCAAGACTGGTCATTCAACTGAGACTGCTCTTCTCTGTGTCACGGAGGCTCTCCGCACTGCTAAAGCTAACTCTCTCGGCTCTGCTCTTGTCCTTCTAGACCTGTCTGCTGCCTTTAATACTGTGAACCATCAGATCCTCCTCTCCACCCTCTCCGAGTTGGGCATCTCCGGTGCGGCTCACTCTTGGATTGCGTCCTACCTGACAGGTCGCTCCTACCAAGTGGCGTGGCGAGAATCTGTCTCCGCACCACGTGCTCTCACTACTGGTGTCCCCCAGGGCTCAATTCTAGGCCCTCTCCTATTCTCGCTATACACCAAGTCACTTGGCTCTGTCATATCCTCACATGGCCTCTCCTATCATTGCTACGCAGACGACACACAACTAATCTTCTCCTTTCCCCCTTCTGACAACCAGGTGGTCGAATTGCATCTCTGCATGTCAGGCAGACATATCAGTGTGGATGACGGATCACCACCTAAAGCTGAACCTCGGCAAGACGGAGCTGCTCTTCCTCCATGGGAAGGACTGCCCGTTCCATGATCTCGCCATCACGGTTGACAACTCCGTTGTGTCCTCCTCCCAGAGTGCGAAGAGCCTTGGCGTGACCCTGGACAACACCCTGTCGTTCTCTGCTAACATCAAGGCGGTGACCCGATCCTGTAGGTTCATGCTCTACAACATTCGGAGAGTACGACCCTGCCTTACACAGGAAGCGGCACAGGTCCAGATCGAGGCACTTGTCATCTCCCGTCTGGATTACTGCAACTCGCTGTTGGCTGGGCTCCCTGCCTGTGCCATTAAACCCCTACAACTCATCCAGAATGCCGCAGCCCGTCTGGTGTTCAACCTTCCCAAGTTCTCTCACGTCACCCCGCTCCTCCGCACACTCCACTGGCTTCCAGTTGAAGCTCGCATCTGCTACAAGACCATGGTGCTTGCCTACGGAGCTGTGAGGGGAACGGCACCTCCGTACCTTCAGGCTCTGATCAGTCCCTACACCCAAACGAGGGCACTGCGTTCATCCACCTCTGGCCTGCTGGCTCCCCTACCTCTGCGGAAGCATAGTTCCCGCTCAGCCCAGTCAAAACTGTTCGCTGCTCTGGCACCCCAATGGTGGAACAAGCTCCCTCACGACGCCAGGACAGCGGAGTCACTGACCACCTTCCGGAGACATTTGAAACCCCACCTCTTTAAGGAATACCTGGGATAGGATAAAGTAATCCTTCTACCCCCCCCCCCCCCCCCCCCCACCCCCAAAGAAAAAAAAAAAAAAAAACATTGTAAAGTGGTTATCCCACTGGCTATAAGGTGAATGCACCTATTTGTAAGTCGCTCTGGATAAGAGCGTCTGCTAAATGACGTAAATGTAATGTAATGTAAATGGGACCGAGAGGCACCTTTTTTTCATTGAACATTGGAGGAAATACGTTCCTATCATGTGAGGAATGTGTTTGCTGGATTGATAAATACTAGCCAGCTAGCTTATTTAGCAAAAAAGAAATGTTTGGCATATCTTAAACATTTTAATCATATCTTACTTCCCTAGTTGTTATAGCGCTCTGATGCCATTCTAAAGTGTAGTGTTCTCTTGGGGGCTGTAATATTACTGTACACGTTATAACAAAATCTCTCATTCTCTTATTTGGGGGTCTCCATCAATAACTACAGTACCAGACAAAAGTTTGGACACACCTACTCATTCAAGGGTTTTTCTTAATTTTTTACTAGAATAGAACTTATACAGCCTGGAGGTGTGTTGGGTCATTGTCCTGTTGAAAAACAAATGATAGTCCCACTAAGCCCAAACCAGATGAGATGGCGTATCGCTGCAGAATACTGTGGAAGCCATGCTGGTTAAGTGTGCCTTGAATTCAAAATAAAACACAGACAGTGTCACCAGCAAAGCACCCCAACACCATAACACCTCCTCCTCCATGCTTTACGGTGGGAACTACACATGCGGAGATCATCCATTCACCCACAACGCGTCTCACAAAGACACAGCGGTTGGAACCAGAAATCTCCAATTTGGACTCCAGGCCAAAGGACAAATTTCCACTGGTCTAATATCCGTTGCTCGTGTTTCTTGGCCCAAGCAGGTCTCTTCTTATTGGTGTCCTTTAGTAGTGGTTTCTTTGCAGCAATTAGACCATGAAGACCTGATTTACACAGTCCCCTCTGAACAGTTGATGTTGAGATGTGTCTGTGACTTGAACTCTGTGTTCCTACAAAGACATACACACACCCTTTACTATACAACAGAGCAGATGGCAATGAAGCAATCTACTACTAAACTACTTGCAATCTCTCACAATGCATGTAATCAACGTGATGGTTCGCTAATGGAGTCATCGGGATACTTTTTATGCTGTCAACACACAGATAAACCAAAAAAGGTGTCTTTGATTTTTTTAAAATTATAAAATAAAAGGTTTTAGATCACATCCCCAATCACCAGGGGCCTCATTTATCAACCGTGCGGAAATGTGTTACTGAATTCTGGTGTACGTGGAGATTCTAGGATTTGCGTGAGACACAAATTATTGGGATTTATCAAACTGTCGCACGCAACATATAAGCATGTTTGTATTGATAAATCAGAACCATATTATATGGAAAACGCCCGCCATACACCTATTATGGTAAAATAACGCCCTCATTTGCTGTATGATACTGGAACTGTACCATGTAAAGAAAGTTGAGTAGCATCTTTGATCGCATTTCTGTAGAGGTGGGAGCAGAATGTTTTAATCTTTTGCAGTGACTTTTTCAAACTAAAAATGCATGCCGCCTATAGCGAGTGCCAAACACTGGCCGTGCATTCTGCAAGACTGATTGTCTATTGAACTATTTCGAAATAAATGCTGCTACAGCCAACACTTCTATGCAAAAGTATATATTTTGTTCATCAATGCATGATTGTGTTTCTATCGCCTTCCTTGGTATAGGCTCTGAGATTAAATAGGCTATTATGTCACGCTCCTATTGCACAGCAATACTGTAGTCTACCCATACTGTCTTAGACTACCAGTCTATTTACTTTCAAGCCTGGTTGGCTATTGAGTGAGTGATGGAGAAATGGTAGCCTGGTTGGCTATTGAGTGAGTGATGGAGAAATGGTAGCCTGGTTGGCTATTGAGTGAGTGATGGAGAAATGGTAGCCTGGTTGGCTATTGAGTGAGTGATGGAGAAATGGTAGCCTGGTTGGCTATTGAGTGAGTGATGGAGAAATGGTAGCCTGGTTGGCTATTGAGTGAGTGATGGAGAAATGGTAGCCTGGTTGGCTATTGAGTGAGTGATGGAGAAATGGTAGCCTGGTTGGCTATTGAGTGAGTGATGGAGAAATGGTAGCCTGGTCTTTGTTGTGAAGCGTCAGAAAAGGAGAGACATGTCCTGCAATATGATCAAGATTTAGGCCTACGCCTTTATATATGCTGCTATACGATCTTTGGACACGTCTGAGGTTTCAGAAGTTTCACATTTTTCACATGTTTTTGCCTGATGTGAACTAATTATTTTTCCCAACTGACTTTCTTTCCCCACATGTTTATTTTAGAAAAAAAAAATTCACCACTTCCAGCTACATCTGGTCTCCCATCCAGGACCGACACTGCGTAGCTTCAGAGGTAAACCAGTATTGGGATGCAGGGTGCCATGTTGCTGGAATGAATGCGCCAAAACTTGCAACTGGAAAAAAAGGCAGTGAAAGCAAACGCCAGGGTAACATAACCAAAGATAAGGAAAATTGCTGGAAAGAGGTAGGCATTTCATTTAATCACGCTATCATAATTTCTTTGTTTAAATATATATATTTTTTTTTTATCCATTAGCAAATAATTTGTTCTTGCATTTCAAAATTGTTTCCTTGTAATATTTTGCTTTGCCATCAATTATTTTGGGTTTATGTTTTGCTTTCAATATCATTATTTTTGTTTGCAATAGTAAGAATTTTCTTCTCGACTTCAGAAATGTTGCTTGATATTAATGGCACAAAAGTAACTCACACACTAGAGAATTGCACCATGCAGTATACTGCAATAACACTATTAAATGTGTTTAAAGGGGAGGGCACTCCCACATTACATGTGCCTACCTGATTTAAGGGACACAATCAACAGTTGGGAGTTGGGGCCAATTTCATCGTAAAATGTTTCCTTGGTGTTAAATACAGTCTGTGAACAAACTTAAAATGTATAAATTGATGGTTAGGATTACAGGATACCAAGGTCATATTTTTCCATATTCTGTTCCAGTTCCAGTTGTTCAGCTTCAATTAGATCTGTGGACCATACTTTTTTAATGGCTAGCTCAAAATATGAGCTTTCCAAAAGGTGTTTATATATTAAAGAGATCAATCCTTTCAGGAGCCCAGATAATTTATTTATAAATCCCATTATTGGATGGTTCAGTAGATGGGTTTCCCAAGGGACTCCATAGGCCAGCATAGCTGACCTAAATTGTAAATATAGAACAATGAGTTTCCTGGTAATGTGTGTGTATCTTTCAAATCTTGGAATGTTCCCGTTTGGACCATTGGGGGGGATGCAAAGGGCTGCCCTCCAGATTGCAAGGTATTGTAGTGAAATATTGGAGTATGGGCATGCCATTTTGATTCCAAGCAATTTGCACCAAATAGAAATTGTGTCAGCACAAAATAGGACCAAAGCATAGTTGACAATGTTTAAGGGATTTATCAGTGAAGATCACCTCTTACAGGGCAGTAGGAGACACCATATTACATTGTTTAAGGGATTTATCAGTGAAGACCACCTCTTACAGGGCAGTAGGAGACACCATATTAAAAATGTTAAGGGATTTATCAGTGAAGACCACCTCTTACAGGGCAGTAGGAGACACCATATTACATTGTTTAAGGCATAGATCAGTGCAGACCATCTCTTTCAGGGCAATAGGAGACATCATATTTATCTCTATACTCAGGCAGGTGGCAGAATAATCATGTTTAGTGCCTGGAAATACAATTGAAAGTTTGGTACGGATAATCCTCCTATGTCTTTTCCTCTTTGTAAATGTGTTAATTTTATCCGTGATTTTTTACCTTGCCATATACACTTGATAGCGCACTATGGATTTATCCCAATAGACAGAAGGGGGAGACAAGGGAAAATGTGTGTTATTTCCCTCGGTTGACGAATTGCCTGGGCCAGTGCCATGGATAATAAGAATAGCAATGGTACAATTGGATCACCTTGTCTGCTGCTTCGAGTGATTCTGAACAGAGCAGAGCAGATAATGCCTGTTATAACTATGGATGAGGGATTGGCATATATACTGAACAAAAATATAATTGCAACATGCAACAATTTCAAAGATTTTACTGAGTTACAGTTCATATAAGGAAATCAGTCATCTGAAATAAATTAATTAGGCCCTAATCTATGGATTTCAAATGACTGGCGATATAGATATGCATCTGTTGGTCACAGATACCTTTTTTTTAAAAGGTAAGGGCGTGGATCAGAAAACCAGTCAGTATCTGGTGTAACCACCATTTGCCTCAGGCAGCGCGACACATCTCCTTCGCATAGAGTTGATCAGGCTGTTGATTGTGGCCTGTGGAATGTTGTCCCACTCCTCTTCAATGGCTGTGTGAAATTGCTGGATATTGGTGTGAACTGGAACACGCTGTCGTACATGTCGATCCAGAGCATCCCAAACATGCTCAATGTGTGACATGTCTGGTGAGTATGCAGGCCATGGAAGTTGATTACACCGAACTGCAGTCAGGTCAAGACCCTAGGGAGGAATGACGAGCACGCAGATGAGCTTTCCTGAGATGGTTTCTGACCATTTCTGACCATTTCTGACCCACAGTTTCATCAGCTGTCCGGGTGGCTAGTCTCAGATGATCACGCCCTCCCGAGTGGCGCAGTGGTCTAAGGCACTGCATCGCAGTGCTAGCTGTGCCTCTAGAGATCCTGGTTCGAATCCAGGCTCTGCTGTAGCTGGCCGCAAACGGGAGACCAATGGGGCGGCGCACAATTGGCCCAGCGTCGTCCAGGGTAGGGGAGGGAATGGCCGGCAGGGATGTAGCTCAGTTGGTAGAGCATGGCGTTTGCAACGCCAGGGTTTTGGGTTCGTTTCCCACGGGGGGCCAGTATAAAAATTTTAATGTATGCACTAACTGTAAGTCGCTCTGGATAAGAGCGTCTGCTAAATGACATAAATGTAAATAAATGTAATCATCACGCAGGTTAAGAAGCCGGATATGGAGGTCCAGGGCTGGTGTGGTTACACGTGGCTTGATGTTTTGAAGCTGGTTGGACGTAGTGTCAAATTGTCTAAAACGACGTTGGAGGCGGCCTATAGTAGAGAAATGAACATTAAAATTATCTGGCAACAGCTCTGGTGGAAATTCTTGCAGTCAACATGCCAACTGCACACTCCCTCAAAACATGAGACATCTGTGGCATTGTTTTGTGTGACAAAACCACACATTTTAGGGTGGCCTTTTATTGCCCCCAGCACAAGGTGCACATATGTAAGGATCATGCTATTTAATCAGCTTCTTGATATGCCACACCTGTCAGTGGATGGATTATCTTAGTGATGGAGCAGTGCTTACTAACAGGGATGTAAAAAAAAATTGTGCACAACCTTTTTAGAGAAATAAGCTTTTTGTGCGTATGGAACATTTCTGGGATATTTTATTTCAGCTCATTAAACATGGAACCAACACTTTACATGTTACGTTTATATTTTTGTTCAGTGTACATTTTAAAGCATTTGTCTCTGCTTTCATTTGAAGCAGCTTTTTATACGTTGTTGTTTGTATCATTTGAAAAGACATTGGCAACTTTGTATTTGTAGTCAACTTTGTTCTGAAGTTATCAGCGGTCACAGAGAGACGATAAACAATGTGATTCTATGTTTAGCAGAAATCTTCTGTGTATAAAGTGACGTTGCAGGGCAAAAAAACTGACATGTGTTATGTGTTCTATCTTCACTTTGATTAAAGTTTCCAGATGTTAGTGGTCTGAGGCAGGCGTTAGATTACGAGCATTTTCAAGATCAACTTTAATAACGATGGTTTTGGGAAACAGCTCAGAGTTTTAACGATGCTCCTACAAAGGATCTAACGATGAATTTAGCCTTAAGATTCTTTTGGGAAACCGAATCCTGGACCATAGGCAAAATAATAATAACTAAGTCCAATGTTCAGCAATAATATTAATAATAATAATAATAATAATAATAATGATAATGATAACGATAATGATAATGATAATAATAATAATAATAATAATAATAATAATAATGATAATGATAATGATAATGATAATAATAATAATAATAATAATAATAATAATAATAATAATGATAATGATAATGATAATGATAATGATAATGATAATAATAATAATAATAATAATAATAATAATAATAATAATAGTAGTGTTCCTTTTACCCCATTGAGGTGGTGTCATCATCATTGACTTATGCTGAGGGCAGCATCACAGCCATGGCTGCATGATTGTGCGTGGATAGCATACCTGAATATTGAGCCAATCATAATGGGGTTAGCCTAGATCTGTTAGCTCTACCTCTTGTGTGTTGGACTTGATGAGCTTCTTCTTTAGCTTCCTTGGCAGTGGAAAATGTGTGTGTTGTATTCTGGAAGGTCAAGATGAGTTTTGCCAGGTGGATGAAGCCGCCTCTCATGTTTAGCTTGCGTAGCTGGGATCTCACCTCGTTGTAGGTCGCCTGCTCTGTTTCAGCAGTTTCGCACTCAGATCTGTGTAGATGCTGATCCTCTTCGCGTAGGTCAGAGTACGTAGCTCCGCGTAGGTCAGAGCCCACGATTCCGCTGTGAGGCGAACAATTTGCCATTTGACTTCAAAACTGTGGATTGTCAGCGGCATGGAACCCAGATTCTCCTGCCCAAACAGTTCATAGAAAAGATTGCTCATGAATGAAGTTGGGTTGTCCGCTTCCACAACAGTTTCAAGTCCTGTGACCTGCACATTGAATTTACGGGAAACATTTTAGAGGGAGATTTTAGGAGATTGATTTCCCCTTCTAGCTTAGTTCACGCTGTTTCCAGGTCATGGAATCGCCCCTCTGTCACATTTGTCGCTGTCTCCAAACTTTCCACTTAAATTGAGTGGGTATCCAATTTTAGAAATGAGCAGTGCAAGAGATTAATTTATTGTTTTAATTGCAAGTCGAGGGAAGAGGTAATATCCTATCAAACAATCTCTCGGATAGTAGTGGCCAACTCTTTCTGTTGTCGGGTGATGAGAGCCGCCATGTGCGGAGAATAACATTATTTCAATCCCACATGTGAATCTGCAATTCCACATGTGAATGTGAGATTTTCACAGTTGCTAGACACCAACCCATAACATCTGGAAACTTTAATCAAAGTGAAGACATAACACATGTCAGTATGGGTGCCAAGATAGATTTTGACTCATTTCAGTGTCAATGTTTCTGAAAATTAATCAACGCAGTCCATCATACTATGTTGAAAATGACATATTGCTATTTTTATTTTGATACGCTTCCAGGGAACAGGCTTCAGTTAACTTCATATTTGAATTAAATAGTTATATTTGTTAATACAGAGCCAACCCTCGCATCTAATGCAAACAAGAACTTGAGTGATTCAAGTTTGTTGAGTTCTTATGATAATTCTATATTTAAAGATCCTGTACAATCACTTTGTCTTTAGATGTAATATGTACATTAGCCGCAAGATAAAGATCTATACCTCTCCAAAATATCAAAAAGATGTAATGTCCTTATAATGACTTGTAAACAGAGAGCTTGGAGACTGACAGGGTGTGTCAGTTTGTCACGGAATCAGCCGAGGCTGCTCCTCCTCCCTGCTCGGGCAGGCTTCGGCGTTCGTCGTCCCCGGAGTACTAGCTGCCACCGATCTATGTTTCGGTGTTTGACTTGTTGTGTCCTGATTGTGTACACCTGTTCCCCATTATGTTGTATTGTATTCCCTATTCAACCCTCTGTCGTGCATTGTGTGTTGTGTGTTATTGTTTGCGTCATCGGCAGTGTGCGGGTTGTTTGTTTTCTCCGATGTTGGAGACAGTTTCTTTTCACTGGCTACTTTCATTAAAGTACGGTTTCCAGTAGCTCTGTGTCCTGCGTGTGACTTCGCCTACCGCATTTCACTGTCGCCGTTCTAACAGAATAACACACCACCATGGAGTCAGCAGGATCGGTTGTGCCTAGGGGATCACTGGAGGAGCGCGTAATCCTCCAAGAGGCCAGGATCCAGCACCTGGGCACCACCATGCAAGAAGTGATGGACACTTTGATGCGATGGGAGAGGGGAGGTTTGCCCACACCTCCTCCTACGATGCCACCACCATCAGCCATACCCATCGGTCCATCTCCGGAGTCCAGTGGGATTCGGCTCTCGCTCCCGAGGGCTTATGATGGCACCGCGGCCGGGTGTCAGGGTTTCCTACTCCAGGTTGAACTCTACCTAGCAACCATTCACCCGGCGCCCTCTTGATACGAGAGCGTGTCCGCCCTCATCTCCTGTCTGTCCGGCAAGGCGCTGGAGTGGGCCAACGCCGAATGCGGTGGGATAGACGCCGCTACGGTCAGCTATTCGGAGTTCACCCACCGCTTCCGGGCAGTATTCGATCATCCTCCAGAGGGTAAAGCGGTGGGTGAGTGTCTATTCCACCTTAGACAGGGGAGGAGGAGCGCGCAGGAGTTCGCGCTGGACTTCCGGAAGCTAGCCGCCAACACGGGATGGAATGAGAGGGCCCTCATCGACCACTACAGATGCAGCCTGAGGGAGGACGTGCGTCGGGAATTAGCCTGCAGGGACACCAACCTCAGCTTTGACCAACTGGTGGACATGTCGATTCGCCTGGATACCCTGTTGGCTACCCGCGGACGTCCGGATTCGGGGCCGTCCATTCCATCCCCCAGCACTTCCGAGCCGACCCCTATGGAGCTCGGGGGTGCTGGTGCTAGGGAGACCAGAAGGGAGACCAGGAGGGAGGCTGTCCCTTGCACCAACTGTGGCCGCAGAGGACACACTGCTGGTCGGTGCTGGGGAGGGTCTCCTAGGAATCGGGGCAGTGGGCGACGCACTGATGAGTCATTCCAGGTGAGTAGGCACCCAACTCACCCAGAGCTCTCTGCTGATCATATGTGTATTAAAGTGGTGTTTCCCAAGGTTTCTCCTCACTCCCAGCATAAGGCGCTAGTAGATTCAGGCGCAGCTGGGAATTTCATTGATCGCCAGTTCACTTATAAGTTAGGGATTCCTATCGTGCCTGTTGATGTGCCCTTCCCCATTCATGCCCTAGATAGCTGCCCGTTGGGGTCTGGGTTGATTAGGCGCCTCTCCCGATGAAAACGCAGGAGGGTCATGAGGAGATAGTACGGTTGTATTTGATTGATTCTCCTGTGTTTCCCGTGGTGTTGGGGCTTCCCTGGTTAACAGCTCATGACCCCAACATTTCATGGCAGCAGAGAGCTCTCCAGGGATGGTCTGATCAGTGTACTGGGCGGTGTTTAGGCGTTTCCATAGGGGCAACGACGGTGGAAAGCCCGAACCAAGTTCCCACCTTGCATATTCCACCTGAGTATGCCGATTTCGCTCTCGCCTTCAGTAAGAGGAAGGCGACTCAATTACCACCTCATTGACAGGGGGATTGTGCGATAGACCTCCAGGTAGGCGCTGCGCTTCCACGTAGTCACATGTATCCTCTATCTCAGGAGGAGACGGCCGCTATGGAAACCTACGTCACCGAATCTTTGAGACAGGGTTACATACGGCCGTCTACTTCCCCTGTTTCCTCAAGTTTCTTTTTTGTGAAGAAGAAGGATGGGGGTTTACGCCTGTGTATTGATTATCGTGGTCTAAATCAGATCACCATCAAATACAGCTATCCTCTCCCTCTGATTGCTAGTATGACGGAGTCATTACACGGGGCGCGATTCTTCACAAGATTAGATCTCAGGAGCGCGTACAACCTGGTGCGCATTAGGGAGGGAGATGAGTGGAAGACAGCATTCAGTACCACCTCGGGTCACTGTGAATACCTCGTCATGCCATACGGGTTAATGAATGCTCCTTCAGTCTTCCAATCATTTGTGGACGAGATTTTTCGGGACTTGCATGGACAGGGTGTTGTGGTATATATTGATGACATCCTAATATATTCCGCTACACGAGCCGAGCATGTGTCCCTGGTGCGTCGAGTGCTTGGTAGACTGTTGGAGCATGACCTGTATGCAAAGGCGGAGAAATGTCTGTTCTTCCAGGAGTCCATCTCCTTCCTGGGACATCGGTTGTCCGCGTCAGGGGTAGAGATGGAGATTGACCGCGTTTAGGCCGTGCGTAATTGGCAGACTCCGACCACGGTAAAGGAGGTGCAGCGCTTCTTGGGTTTTGCCAATTACTACCGGAGGTTTATCCGGGGCTTTGGACAGGTAGCAGCTCCCATTACCTCTCTGCTAAAGGGGGGTCCGGTGCCCCTGCAGTGGTCAGCTGAGGCTGACATGGCGTTTAAACGCTTGAAAGACCTGTTTACCTCGGCTCCGGTGCTGGCGCATCCGGATCCCTCTTTGGCATTCCAGGTGGAGGTGGACACTTCCGAGGCTGGGATCGGCGCTGTGCTGTCTCAGCGCTCGGGTACGCCAACTAAACTCCGCCCCTGTGCTTTCTATTCTAAGAAGCTCAGTCCGGCTGAGCGCAAATATGACGTGGGGGATAGGGAGCTGCTGGCGGTGGTTCAAGCCCTGAAGGTGTGGAGACATTGGCTTGAGGGGGCTGAACACCCTTTTCTCATTCTGACTGACCATCGTAACCTGGAGTTCATCCGGGCAGCGAGGAGGTTGAATCATCACCAGGCAAGGTGGTCAATGTTTCTTTCCCGCTTTGTATTTAAGTTCACATATATACCAGGGTCCCAGAACGCTAAGGCAGATGCCCTGTCCCGACTATATGACACAGAGGAGAGGTCCATTGAGCCCACTCCCATACTCCCGGAGTCTTGTTTAGTGGCACCGGTAGTGTGGGAGGTGGATGCGGAAATCGAGCAGGTGTTACGTTCCGACCCTACTCCTCCACAGTGTCCAGAGGGTCGGAGGTACGTGCCGCTCGAGGTTCGCGACCGGTTGATATACTGGGCTCACACGTCACCCTCCTCTGGTCCTCCTGGTATCGGTCAGACAGTGCACTGTCTTAGTGGGAAGTACTGGTGGCCCACTTTAGCCAAGGACGTGAGGGTTTATGTTTCCTCCTCCTCGGTGTGCTCCCAGTGTAAGGCACCTAGACACCTGCCCAGGGGGAAATTACAACCCCTACCCGTTCCACAATGGCCGTGGTCTCACCTATCGGTGGACTTTGTTACGGACCTTCCCCCCTCCCAGGGGAACACTACGATATTGGTCGTTGTGGATCGGTTTTCTAAAGCCTGCCGTCTCATTCCCCTGCCAGGTCTCCCTACTGCCCTACAAACTGCTGAGGCCCTGTTTACACACGTCTTCCGGCACTATGGGGTGCCTGAGGATATAGTGTCTGATCGGGGTCCCCAGTTCACCTCTAGGGTCTGGAGGGCATTTATGGAACGTCTGGGGGTCTCGATTAGCCTTACCTCAGGTTTTCACCCCGAAAGTAATGGGCAGGTGGAGAGAGTTAACCAGGATGTGGGTAGGTTTCTGAGGTCATATTGCCAGGACCGGCAGGGGGAGTGGTCGGGATATATTCCCTGGGCAGAGATAGCCCAAAACTCCCTCCGCCATTCGTCTACTAACCTGATGCCTTTCCAGTGTGTGTTAGGTTACCAGCCGGTTCTGGCACCTTGGCATCAGAGCCAGATCGAAGCCCCTGCGGTGGACGAGTGGTTTCGGCGCTCGGAGGAAACTTGGAATGCTGCGCATGTCCGTCTGCAGCGTGCCATCAGGCGGCAAAAGGCGAGCGGCGATCGCCACCGCAGTGAGGCTCCGGTGTATGCACCAGGAGACCGGGTCTGGCTCTCGACCCGAAACCTGCCCCTTCGCCTGCCGGAAGCTGGGTCGGCGGTTTGTAGGGCCCTTTAAAGTCCTGAGGAGATTGAACGAGGTATGTTATAGGTTACATCTGCCCAGGTATTATCGCATTAACCCCTCATTCCATGTGTCTCTCCTCAGGCCGGTGGTGGCTGGTCCACTCCAGGAGAATGAGGTACGAGAGGCTCCTCCGCCCCCGTTGGACATCGAGGGGGCTCCGGCGTACTCAGTCCGGTCCATCTTGGATTCGAGGCGTCGGACGGGGGGCCTGCAGTATCTCATGGAGTGGGAGGGGTACGGTCCGGAGGAACGGTGCTGGGTCCCCAGGAGGGACATTCTAGATCCCTCCATGTTGAGGGACTTCCAACGGAGTCATCCGACTCGCCCTGCTCCGCGTCCTCCTGGCCGTCCCCGAGGCCGGGGTCGGCGCACGGCTGGAGCCGCGCGTCAAGGGGGGGTACTGTCACGGAATCAGCCGAGGCTGCTCCTCCTCCCTGCTCGGGCAGGCTTCGGCGTTCGTCGTCCCCGGAGTACTAGCTGCCACCAATCTATGTTTCGGTGTTTGACTTGTTGTGTCCTGTTTGTGTACACCTGTTCCCCATTATGTTGTATTGTATTCCCTATTTAACCCTCTGTCGTGCATTGTGTGTTGTGTGTTATTGTTTGCGTCATCGGCAGTGTGCGGGTTGTTTGTTTTCTCCGATGTTGGAGACAGTTTCTTTTCACTGGCTACTTTCATTAAAGTATGGTTTCCAGTAGCTCTGTGTCCTGCGTGTGACTTCGCCTACCGCATTTCACTGTCGCCGTTCTGACACAGTTCTATAATGACTATTCTCAAGAACCTTGGCGTGACCCTGGACAACACCCTGTCGTTCTCCGGTAACATCAAAGCGGTGACCCGATCCTGCAGGTTCATGCTCTACAACATTCGCAGAGTACGACCCTACATTACACAGAAAGCGGCACAGGTCCTAATCCAGGCACTTGTCATCTCCCGTCTGGATTAGTGCAACTCGCTGTTGGCTGGGCTCCCTGCCTGTACCATTGAACCCCTACAACTTATCCAGAATGCTGCAGCCCGTCTGGTGTTCAACCTTCCCAAGTTCTCTCATGTCACCCCACTCCTCCGCACACTCCACTGGCTTCCAGTTGAGGCTCGCATCTACTACAAGACCATGGTGCTTTCCTACGGAGCTGCGAGGGGAACGGCACCTCCTTACCTTCAGGCTCTGATCAGACCCTACACCCAAACGAGGGCACTACGTTCATCCACCTCTGGCCTGCTAGCCCCCCTACCTCTACGGAAGCACAGTTCCCGCTCAGCCCAGTCAAAGCTATTCGCTGCTCTGGCAATGGTGGAACAAGCTCCCTCACGACGCCAGGACAGCGTAGTCACTGACCACCTTCAGGAGACACTTGAAACCCCACCTCTTTAAGGAATACCTGGAATAGTATAAAAGTAATCCTTCTACCCCCCCCTCCCCCACCCCCCCATAAAAAAAACAAAAAAAAGTGGTTGTCCCACTTGCTATCATAAGTTGAATGCACCAATTTGTAAGTTGCTCTGGATAAGAGCGTCTGCTAAATGACGTAAATGTAAACGTGTGAGGGACAATATACTCTGGTTTTGGACATTCAATAAACATTTGGCCGTTTGTGATATTTGTGGTCACCATTTAACATTTGGTCATGTCTTGGTGACAATTTAAATGTTTTATTTAAATGGTCATATTGCTAACGTGAGCAATTTAGAATTCAGAACGGAAGTATTTAGGAAATGATTGATAGTATGATCATATATAGAGCATCTACAGATGGACTATCCGGACTATCCAAATAAAGTGTGACCTATTATTTTAAAGATGACATACTGCAATATACTGTTACATGCTTTAGTAATTGCAAAGTGATGGAGTTGAGATAATAATCCGCTTTAACAAACATGTTCAAACAAACTTTTTATAATAATGTGATAACTCTAATCCAAAGATGCAAATCAGTCTATATAGGCCCATTTAAAATCAGTCGCTGTGAACGTCCCTATTCAGTCTGTTCAAAAATCCACTCGGAATGTGGCTTGTAGAGCCAACTAGGCAATTCTCACATGA
>NW_028164166.1:0-22980 GCF_964263955.1 Coregonus lavaretus
TATGGGCAGCATGTGATGCCACATCAAGCTATGCATGGAATATGCAAGTTTACACTGGGAAGCCACCCGGCGGAGTGCCTGAGAAAAACCAGGGGATGCGGGTGGTGCTGGACATGAGTGAAGGGCTGCAAGGTCATAACATCACGTGTGACAACTTCTTCACATCCTACCGCCTTGGTGTTGAACTACAGAAGAGAAAGCTGACCATGGTTGGAACAATCAGAAAAAACAAACCTGAACTTCCCAGTGAGCTTCTGAAAATGCAGGGCAGAACTGTGCATTCCTCTAAATTTGCTTTCTCTGAAAATGCAACTGTTGTTTCATACTGCCCAAAGAAGAACAAGAATGTTCTTGTAATGAGCACAATGCACAAAGATGCATCGCTGAGTGCAAGAGAGGACATCAAGCCACAAATAATACTGGACTACAATTCCACCAAAGGAGGAGTTGACAATTTGGATAAAGTCACAGCAACATATAGTTGTCAGCGCATGACTGCCCGCTGGCCTTTGGTGATTTTCTACAACATTGTGGATGTGTCTGCTTACAATGCCTATGTCATGTGGACTGAAATCAACCAGCAATGGAATGGTGGCAAATTGTACCGACGCCGGCTTTTCCTAGAGGAGCTCGGCAAAGCTCTCATCACTCCCAAGATCCAGAGGAGAGTCCGGCCTCCTCGGTCGACAGCAGCTGCATCTGCCGTCCAGAAAATTCAAGCTGGACCATCAACACATGCCTCCAATCAACCAGAAATGGATCCAGTGGATACAGGCAGTGGCAAGAAACGGAAAAGATGCCAGCTCTGCCCCCCTCGACAAGACAGTAAAACAAGCACCACTTGTGTAGAATGCAATAAATACATCTGCAGAAAGCACACACACACATTGTGTTCAACATGTAGAGAGAAAGACTGAAGGGATAATATGGACCAATAGGGGGGGAAAAAACCTACTTGGGGAAACTGAAAAATCTTGTTTGTGAGAAAGGAAATATGTTTAACAAATAGTTCTTAAATATTGTTTAAAAAAAATAAAAAGTATTGTATTTCTTCTTTCTGAAATGTCTGATAAGACAAAATAAAGTTGTTTCTGTTTTTACTTAATTCTTTGACTGTCTTGAGTGTGTTTAAACTGTGCGGGTCAATTTGACCCGTAACATAATGGATGTCATTTTTTTCCAGCAAAGCACAAGGGTTAAAAGCCTCCTAAAGGTGGGCGGAGCAAAGTGCCTTTGTGTGTCAAGGGGTATAAATCTGTATATGTGTGTTTTGGCGGCAGAGCTCTCCATGATTACACATACAGATCATTCTTGCCGGTTGTGGACCTTCGTTTAATTCATGATTAAACCAGAGCCTTACAACCCTCTGGGAATTATTCAAAGCATTAAGTTTGATTAATTAGAGATAGAAATTCTCGTGACAGATAAGCATTCCTGCAACATTATTTTGTTGAAAGACAATTTGAACTCTGAGAAATTAAGCTAATCGATTGCACCCAAATAGGTCATTTCAATTTATAGGATTCATATCATATTAATTTAATACCCAAAACACGATTTCGTCCAAACCACTTCTTAACAATGATTAAGATGTGAGGTATCAAAATAAATGGTCAAGCGCCACCCACGGACCCCCCCAAACCCCACACCAAGCGCCACCCACGGAACGGACCCCCCAAAACCCCACACCAATCGCCACCCACGGAACGGACCCCCCCAAAACTCCACACCAAGCGCCACCCACGGACCCCCCCAACCCAACGGCCAGTAGCCCAACCCAACGGCCAGTAGCCCAACCCAACGGCCAGTAGCCCAACCCAACGGCCAGTAGCCCAACCCAACGGCCAGTAGCCCAACCCAACGGCCAGTAGCCCAACCCAACGGCCAGTATACAGTATCAGTTCTCTGTTTGACCAGTACACTGAACAAAAATATAAACACAACATGTAAAGTGTTGGTCCCATGTTTCATGAACTGAAATAAAAGATCACAGAAATGTTATATGCACAAAAAGCGTATTTCTCTCAGATTTTGTGCACAAATTTGTTTACAGCCCTGTTAATCCATCCACCTGACAGGTGTGGCATATCAAGAAGCTGATTAAACAGCATGATCATTACACAGCTGCACCTTGTGCTGGGGACAATACAAGGCCACTAAATTGTGCAGTTGTCACACAACACCACGTCTCAAGTGTTGAGGGAGCGTGCAATTGGCATGCTGACTGCAGGAATGTCCACCAGAGCTGTTGCCGGAGTATTGAATGTTCATTTCTCAACCATAAGCCTCCTTCAATGTCGTTTTAGAGAATTTGGCAGTACGTCCAACCAGCCTCACAACCGCAGACCACGTGTAACCACGCCAGCCCAGGACTTCCACATCCAGCTTCTTCACCTGCGGGTTCGTCTGAGACCAGCCACCCGGACAGCTGATGAAACTGTGGATTTGCACAACCAAAGCATTTCAGCACACACTGTCAGAAACAGGGAAGCTCATCTGCGAGCTTGTCGTCCTCACCAGGGTCTTGACCTGACTGCAGTTCGGCGTCGTAACCTACTTCAGTAGGCAAATGCTCACCTTCGATGGCCACTAGCACGCTGGAGAAGTGTGCCCTTTACAGATGAATCCCGGTTTCAACCGTACCGGGCAGATGGAAGACCGCATTTATGGCGTCGTGTGGGCAAGCGGTTTGCTGATGTCAACGTTGGTGGCGGTGGGGTTATGGTATGGGCATAAGCTACGGACAACGAACACAACTGTATTTTATCGATGGCAATTGGAATGCACAGAGATACCATGACGAGATCCTGAGGACCGTTGTTGTGTCATTCATCAGCTGCCATCACCTCATGTTTCAGCATGATAATGCACGGCCCCATGTCGCAAGGATCTGTACACAATTCCTGGAAGCTGAAAATGTCCCAGTTCTTCCATGGCCTGCATACTCAGACATGTCATCCATTGAGCATGTTTGGGATGCTCTCGATCGACGTGTACGACAGCGTGTTCCAGTTCTCGCCAATATCCATCAACTTCGCACAGCCATTGAAGTGGACCAACATTCCACAGGCCACAATCAACAGCCTGATCAACTCTATGTGAAGGAGATGTTGCGCTGCACGAGGCAAATGGTGGTCACACCAGATATTGTTATTTTTTTAGTACTTTTTTTTTTAAGGTATCTGTGACCAACAGATGCATATCTGTATTCCCAGTCATGTGAAATTCATAGATTAGGGCCTAATGAAGTTGTTTCAATTGACTGATTTCCGTATATGAACTGTAACTCAGTAAAATCTTTGAAATTGTTGCATGTTGCGTTTATATTTTTGTTCAGTGTATTATGAAGCTGAAGCTTGGAGCATTGTTTATTCATACTATACAGTGAATTTGGTGTTGTTTTTTCCCGTGTTCAGAGATATTAGCCATTGCAGTCGCTTGCGTTTCCCCCATAAATTAGTGTGAAAGTACAAGGTTTTACCCACTAGATGCCTGCCACACCATTTTATCAATTTTGCTGGCTCCAATGCAAGTCAATGGTACCTATATTAGCATTTTCACGATTCATATCCAAATCATCATAAAGTATCTAAACATGTTGTAGCTCAATGATGTTACTTATAGATTTGGATATGAAGGGCGAAAATACTAATATACTCTACCGTTCAAAAGTTTGGGGTCACTTAGAAATGTCCCTGTTTTCGAAAGAAAAATTGCTTGCCCATTAAAATAACTGCAAATTGATGTGAATAGTTACGCACGCTCAAGTTCTCTGCTTTTTTGTCTTATTTCTTGTTTGTTTCACACACAAAAATATTTTGCATCTTCAAAGTGGTAGGCATATTGTGTAAATCAAATAATACAAACCCTCCAAAAATCCATTTTAATTCCAGGTTGTAAGGCAACAAAATAGGAAAAATGGCAAGGGGGGTGAATACTTTGGCAAGCCTCTGTCGATGTGTGTAAACCAGTCTAAACAGGGGACTGACAGAGTCACACCTCCAACAGACTGACAGAGTCACACGCACTGTAGCTGTGCAGTTGCAACAAGTGATCAGTGGAGGAAACCCCCACATCGGAAATATACAAGAGGTGTGAAATCACATTAAAACTTCAGCTTCCAAGGAAACCACTTTGCTCGAAGCCTCACTTTACCCCAGAACAACAACTGAGGTAGAAACCCTGTAAAGATATATGAACCGCCCCACCACAAACGAAACCTGTGATACCAGGGTCCAGTTGTCACCCTCCCACATCTACAGCTGCTCTCTTTCACTTCTCCTAAACCTCAGCAGCAACTCTCACTTCTCCTAAACCTCAGCACCACCCCCTCTACTGTGCTTCACCTGATCACACAAGGAAGGAAGACACTGAGCAAACAAAAACACACAAGGGCTTTTATTAGACCGTTGGAGGGGCTTTATTAGACCGCTGGAGGGCTTTTATTAGACCGCTGGAGGGCCTTTATTAGACCGCTGGAGGGCTTTTATTAGACCGCTGGAGGGCTTTTATTAGACCGCTGGAGGGCCTTTATTAGACCGCTGGAGGGCTTTTATTAGACCGCTGGAGGGCCTTTATTAGACCGCTGGAGGGCTTTTATTAGACCGCTGGAGGGCTTTTATTAGACCGCTGGAGGGCTTTTATTAGACCGCTGGGGGGGCTTTATTAGACCGCTGGAGGGCTTTTACCAGACCGCTGGAGGGCTTTTACCAGACCGCTGGAGGGTTTTACTAGACTGGATCTTGGCCTATCTGGTCTCAATATAGAAGTGTTGAGCTTTAAGAGAAACTTCTCTAGATCTAATTGCAGATTTGGTTAGTGGTGGCAGAATGGATCCAGCATAGTGGGTGTATTACCAAGAAAGGATCCAACCAACCGATGAATGGTTACATTACCTGGGCCATTCCAACAAACCCACACACAACAGATATGATACGAGTCCATAGAAACCAATCTCTAATTAACACAATAATACAAGTCACTACAGAGATCTGGTTCATATGCACTCACACCAAATATAATTTGAAACTGAATTTTTGCAGAGCAATGGGATATGACTTCAGTTCAAAAATACTTCTGAAATGTTGACTTTGAAATCTGTTCCTCAATAACAACCCAACAGCAGTGACCTACATGTAGTTCAACTAGTAATTAAACTACTATACATTTTGCAGTAGCTTGATGGTAGTTGAACTACACTGAACAAAAATATAAAACGCAACATGTAAAGTGTTGGTCCCATGTTTCATGAGCTGAAATAAAAAAATCACAGAAATGTTCCATACCTACAAAAAGCTTATTTCTCTCAAATTTCGTCTGGGGGGGGTGGGACTCATTCTGATTGGCTGGGCCTGGCTCCCCAGTGGGTGGGCCTATGCCCTCCCAGACCCACCCATGGCTGCACCCCTGCCCAGTCATGTGAAATCCATAGATTAGGGCCTAATTAAATTATTTCCTTATATGAACTGTAACTCTGTTAAATCTTTGAAATTGTTGCATGATGCGTTTCTATTTTTGTTCAGTATAAATTCAAAATCTAGGTAGTGTTTTCAGTAGTTGATTACTGTTTTACCATGTAGCGGTGTAGCTAACTACCGGAACTACACACTACTGTTTTACCATGTAGCGGTGTAGCTAACTACTGGAACTACACACTACTGTTTAACCATGTAGCGGTGTAGCTAACTACTGGAACTACACACTACTGTTTAACCATGTAGCGGTGTAGCTAACTACTGGAACTACACACTACTGTTTAACCATGTAGCGGTGTAGCTAACTACTGGAACTACACACTACTGTTTTACCATGTAGCGGTGTAGCTACCTACCGGAACTACACACTACTGTTTAACCATGTAGCGGTGTAGCTAACTACTGGAACTACACACTACTGTTTTACCATGTAGCGGTGTAGCTACCTACCGGAACTACACACTACTGTTTAACCATGTAGCGGTGTAGCTAACTACTGGAACTACACACTACTGTTTTACCATGTAGCGGTGTAGCTAACTACTGGAACTACACACTACTGTTTTACCATGTAGCGGTGTAGCTAACTACTGGAACTACACACTACTGTTTTACCATGTAGCGGTGTAGCTAACTACCGGAACTACACACTACTGTTTTACCATGTAGCGGTGTAGCTAACTACTGGAACTACACACTACTGTTTTACCATGTAGCGGTGTAGCTAACTACTGGAACTACACACTACTGTTTTACCATGTAGCGGTGTAGCTAACTACCGGAACTACACGCTACTGTTTTACCATGTAGCGGTGTAGCTAACTACTGGAACTACACACTACTGTTTTACCATGTAGCGGTGTAGCTAACTACTGGAACTACACACTACTGTTTTACCTTGTAGCGGTGTAGCTAACTACCGGAACTACACACTACTGTTTTTGGCAAAAAGAGCTGCCTAATTCTCACTTGAAACATATTTTTTGTGTTTAATAGGCTAAATTACACATTCTGTCAACATCTGACTCTAGAGTGATCTGTTCTTGCAATTTGCAGTCTATGACATTTCAGATTAAGATATGATCACTTCTCCCCGAAGTAGCTTAGATGTAGTTAACTACTTTTTCAAAGTACACTACATGGCCAAAAGTATGTGGACACACCTTCAAATTAGTTGATTTTGCTAGTTCACTTACTGCTAACAGGTGTATAAAATCTAGCACACAGCCATGCAATCTCCATAGACAAACATTGGCAGTAGAATGGTCTTACTGAAGATCTCAGTGACTACAAAGCATTCCATGGGCTTGCTCCAACCTCTCCGATTTGGTCCTGCCGTACATACCTACACGTACGCTACGGTCACAAGACGCAGTACGCAGGCCTCCTTATGGGCCCTAGAATTTCTAAGCAAACAGCTGGAGGCAGGGCTTTCTCCTATAGAGCTCCATTTTTATGGAATGGTCTGCCTGTCCATGTGAGAGATGCAGACTCGGTCTCGACCTTTAAGTCTTTACTGAAGACTCGTCTCTTCAGTAGGTGCTGTGATTGAGTGTAGTCTCGCCCAGGGGTGTGAAGGTGAACGGACAGGCACTGGAGCGACGAACCGCCCTTGCTGTCTCTGCCTGGCCGGCCCCTAGCCGTTATACAGCGATGATGATGTTAATGTTCAGAAGGATCTTAACAAAACTCCCCACTACAGAAGACGTTTTCGTCCAATGACTTACAGTGCATTCGGAAAGTATTCAGACCCCTTGGCTTTTTCCACATTTTGTTACGTTACAGCCTTTTTCAAAAAAAAAAAAAATACATATTCCTCAATACCCACACAATACCCCATACTGACAAAGCAAAAACAGGTTTTTAGACATACATTTTTATTCTAAAATTGATAAAATTGTTTTCCCCCCCCCTCATAAACCTACACACAATATCCCATAATAACATTTTAGCAAATGTATTAAACATTTAAAAAAACAGAAATATCACATTCACATAAGTATTCAGACCTTTTACTCAGTACTTTGTTGAAGCACCTTCGCCAGCGATTACAGTCTCAATTCTTCTTGGGTATGATGCTACAAGCTTGGCACACCTGTATTTGGGGAGTTTCTGCCATTCTTCTCTGCAGATCCTCTCAAGCTCTGTCAGGTTGGATGGGGTGCGTCGCTGCACAGCTATTTTTGGTCCACTCAAGGACATTCAGAGACTTGTCCCGAAGACACTCCTGCGTTGTCTTGGGTCGTTGTCCTGTTGGAAGGTGAACCTTTGCCCCAGTCTGAGGTCCTGAGCGCTCTGGAGCAGGTTTTCATCAAGGATGTTTCTGTACTTTGCTCCGTTCATCTTTCCCTCGATCCTGACTAGTCTCCCAGTCCCTGCCGCTGAAAAACATCCCCACAGCATGATGCTGCCACCACCATGCTTCACAGTAGGGATTGTTCCAGGTTTCCTCCAGACGTGACGCTTGGTATTCAGGCCAAAGAGTTAAATCTTGGTTTCATCAGACCAGAGAATCTGGTTTCTCATGGTCAGAGTCCTTTAGGTGCACTTTCCGAATGCACTGTATGTGTAATGGAATGGAGTCATGATCAAGGGCTAGATTTCAGAGTAGCTTCCCCAACAGTCGATTATTTGGAGCACTTTTAGTATTTTCTCATTGATTTGTCAGTCAACAACCACCATGATTGGTTTGCAAATGATTCCTGCAACCTGTCTGACTCGCCTGTATAAGATTTACTGTCGACGGGCGGATCGATGTGAGATTCCTGCTGTAGAGAGCAGACTGCTGCGTGTCAAGATCCTAGCTCGTCTGATTAGTGTGTTTGTATCGGGCCTGGGGCGTCCAAGAAAAATGCCGTTTATCGACTTTCCTTTTCATTCATTAATCAAACCAATAAACGCATAACTATTTATTTTTGTCGTCTAAATTCGATAAAAACTGTAATTCTCTTGTATACAAAACCCATAACGAGTAAAACAACGCGAAGCCACAAAAGACAACACCCAGCCAAGAGAAACATCACAGAAAGTTTTCGTAGGCGTTGGTTACACAGCTAAAATTTCCCAAGCTGATTAGATACTCACCCGGAGTTGTTTTCCTGGGAATTTGGTCCACTTTAACGAATTAGAAATCCATTCAACACTAATATTAACAATCTGGACGCCGCTGGAAAGCAATGGCGGTGAAAAGGCATAGATAGCCCAGTTTTTAGTCGGGGGGAATCTTCGTCCCTGTCGGATGCTCTCGCAGCGAGTCGAGTTGAGGGAGTTCCTGTCCCTCTAAAGCAGGGAAATTCAACAGGAAACTCCTCAGCTGCGGTGCGGAAGTTATCCACTAGGGACGGTGTGGGGAACTCCTTCACAGGGAAGGACTGGTTTATCCACTAGGGACGGTGTGGGGAACTCCTTCACAGGGAAGGACTGGTTTATCCACTAGGGACGGTGTGGGGAACTCCTTCACAGGGAAGGACTGGTTTATCCACTAGGGACGGTGTGGGGAACTCCTTCACAGGGAAGGACTGGTTTATCCACTAGGGACGGTGTGGGGAACTCCTTCACAGGGAAGGACTGGTTTATCCACTAGGGACGGTGTGGGGAACTCCTTCACAGGGAAGGACTGGTTTATCCACTAGGGACGGTGTGGGGAACTCCTTCACAGGGAAGGACTGGTTTATCCACTAGGGACGGTGTGGGGAACTCCTTCACAGGGAAGGACTGGTTTATCCACTAGGGACGGTGTGGGGAACTCCTTCACAGGGAAGGACTGGTTTATCCACTAGGGACGGTGTGGGGAACTCCTTCACAGGGAAGGACTGGTTTATCCACTAGGGACGGTGTGGGGAACTCCTTCACAGGGAAGGACTGGTTTATCCACTAGGGACGGTGTGGGGAACTCCTTCACAGGGAAGGACTGGTTTATCCACTAGGGACGGTGTGGGGAACTCCTTCACAGGGAAGGACTGGTTTATCCACTAGGGACGGTGTGGGGAACTCCTTCACAGGGAAGGACTGGTTTATCCACTAGGGACGGTGTGGGGAACTCCTTCACAGGGAAGGACTGGTTTATCCACTAGGGACGGTGTGGGGAACTCCTTCACAGGGAAAGACTGGTTTATCCACTAGGGACGGTGTGGGGAACTCCTTCACAGGGAAGGACTGGTTTATCCACTAGGGACGGTGTGGGGAACTCCTTCACAGGGAAGGACTGGTTTATCCACTAGGGACGGTGTGGGGAACTCCTTCACAGGGAAGGACTGGTTTATCCACTAGGGACGGTGTGGGGAACTCCTTCACAGGGAAGGACTGGTTTATCCACTAGGGACGGTGTGGGGAACTCCTTCACAGGGAAGGACTGGTTTATCCACTAGGGACGGTGTGGGGAACTCCTTCACAGGGAAGGACTGGTTTATCCACTAGGGACGGTGTGGGGAACTCCTTCACAGGGAAGGACTGGTTTATCCACTAGGGACGGTGTGGGGAACTCCTTCACAGGGAAGGACTGGTTTATCCACTAGGGACGGTGTGGGGAACTCCTTCACAGGGAAGGACTGGTTTATCCACTAGGGACGGTGTGGGGAACTCCTTCACAGGGAAGGACTGGTTTATCCACTAGGGACGGTGTGGGGAACTCCTTCACAGGGAAGGACTGGTTTATCCACTAGGGACGGTGTGGGGAACTCCTTCACAGGGAAGGACTGGTTTATCCACTAGGGACGGTGTGGGGAACTCCTTCACAGGGAAAGACTGGTTTATCCACTAGGGACGGTGTGGGGAACTCCTTCACAGGGAAGGACTGGTTTATCCACTAGGGACGGTGTGGGGAACTCCTTCACAGGGAAGGACTGGTTTATCCACTAGGGACGGTGTGGGGAACTCCTTCACAGGGAAGGACTGGTTTATCCACTAGGGACGGTGTGGGGAACTCCTTCACAGGGAAGGACTGGTTTATCCACTAGGGACGGTGTGGGGAACTCCTTCACAGGGAAGGACTGGTTTATCCACTAGGGACGGTGTGGGGAACTCCTTCACAGGGAAGGACTGGTTTATCCACTAGGGACGGTGTGGGGAACTCCTTCACAGGGAAGGACTGGTTTATCCACTAGGGACGGTGTGGGGAACTCCTTCACAGGGAAGGACTGGTTTATCCACTAGGGACGGTGTGGGGAACTCCTTCACAGGGAAGGACTGGTTTATCCACTAGGGACGGTGTGGGGAACTCCTTCACAGGGAAGGACTGGTTTATCCACTAGGGACGGTGTGGGGAACTCCTTCACAGGGAAGGACTGGTTTATCCACTAGGGACGGTGTGGGGAACTCCTTCACAGGGAAGGACTGGTTTATCCACTAGGGACGGTGTGGGGAACTCCTTCACAGGGAAGGACTGGTTTATCCACTAGGGACGGTGTGGGGAACTCCTTCACAGGGAAGGACTGGTTTATCCACTAGGGACGGTGTGGGGAACTCCTTCACAGGGAAGGACTGGTTTATCCACTAGGGACGGTGTGGGGAACTCCTTCACAGGGAAAGACTGGTTTATCCACTAGGGACGGTGTGGGGAACACCTTCACAGGGAAGGACTGGTTTATCCACTAGGGACGGTGTGGGGAACTCCTTCACAGGGAAGGACTGGTTTATCCACTAGGGACGGTGTGGGGAACTCCTTCACAGGGAAGGACTGGTTTATCCACTAGGGACGGTGTGGGGAACTCCTTCACAGGGAAGGACTGGTTTATCCACTAGGGACGGTGTGGGGAACTCCTTCACAGGGAAGGACTGGTTTATCCACTAGGGACGGTGTGGGGAACTCCTTCACAGGGAAGGACTGGTTTATCCACTAGGGACGGTGTGGGGAACTCCTTCACAGGGAAGGACTGGTTTATCCACTAGGGACGGTGTGGGGAACTCCTTCACAGGGAAGGACTGGTTTATCCACTAGGGACGGTGTGGGGAACTCCTTCACAGGGAAGGACTGGTTTATCCACTAGGGACGGTGTGGGGAACTCCTTCACAGGGAAGGACTGGTTTATCCACTAGGGACGGTGTGGGGAACTCCTTCACAGGGAAGGACTGGTTTATCCACTAGGGACGGTGTGGGGAACTCCTTCACAGGGAAGGACTGGTTTATCCACTAGGGACGGTGTGGGGAACTCCTTCACAGGGAAGGACTGGTTTATCCACTAGGGACGGTGTGGGGAACTCCTTCACAGGGAAAGACTGGTTTATCCACTAGGGACGGTGTGGGGAACACCTTCACAGGGAAGGACTGGTTTATCCACTAGGGACGGTGTGGGGAACTCCTTCACAGGGAAGGACTGGTTTATCCACTAGGGACGGTGTGGGGAACTCCTTCACAGGGAAGGAATGGTTTATCCACTAGGGACGGTGTGGGGAACTCCTTCACAGGGAAGGACTGGTTTATCCACTAGGGACGGTGTGGGGAACTCCTTCACAGGGAAAGACTGGTTTAACCACTAGGGACGGTGTGGGGAAGTCCTTCACAGGGAAGGACTGGTTTATCCACTAGGGACGGTGTGGGGAACTCCTTCACAGGGAAAGACTGGTTTATCCACTAGGGACGGTGTGGGGAACTCCTTCACAGGGAAGGACTGGTTTATCCACTAGGGACGGTGTGGGGAACTCCTTCACAGGGAAGGACTGGTTTATCCACTAGGGACGGTGTGGGGAACTCCTTCACAGGGAAGGACTGGTTTATCCACTAGGGACGGTGTGGGGAACTCCTTCACAGGGAAGGACTGGTTTATCCACTAGGGACGGTGTGGGGAACTCCTTCACAGGGAAGGACTGGTTTATCCACTAGGGACGGTGTGGGGAACTCCTTCACAGGGAAGGACTGGTTTATCCACTAGGGACGGTGTGGGGAACACCTTCACAGGGAAGGACTGGTTTATCCACTAGGGACGGTGTGGGGAACTCCTTCACAGGGAAGGACTGGTTTATCCACTAGGGACGGTGTGGGGAACTCCTTCACAGGGAAGGACTGGTTTATCCACTAGGGACGGTGTGGGGAACTCCTTCACAGGGAAGGACTGGTTTATCCACTAGGGACGGTGTGGGGAACTCCTTCACAGGGAAGGACTGGTTTATCCACTAGGGACGGTGTGGGGAACTCCTTCGCAGGGAAGGACTGGTTTATCCACTAGGGACGGTGTGGGGAACTCCTTCACAGGGAAGGACTGGTCACTAGTTACCACAGCCACAAAGCCAGAAGGCCCGCCTACTCATTTATATTTTTACATTGTAGTCATTTAGCAGACGCTCTTATCCAGAGCGACTTACAGTTAGTGCATACATTATTTTTAATACTGGCTCCCCCGTGGGAATCGAACCCACAACCCTGGCGTTGCAAACGCCATGCTCTACCAACTGAGCTACATCCCTGCCGGCCATTCCCTCCCCTACCCTGGGCCAATTGTGCGCCGCCCCATGGGTCTCCTGGTCACGGCAGGCTACGACAGAGCCTGGATTCGAACCAGGATCTCTAGTGGCACAGCTAGCACTGCGATGCAGTGCCTTAGACCACTGCGCCACTCGGGAATACTCGACCAATCAGATGAGGGAGTGCGATGACGCGTGTGCTGACCGGCTTGAAGGGCAGACTAGATACATGCATTTCTTTTATCTATTGATCCATCAATGATTTGGTTATTTATTAGATATAGTTAAACCAACCGTAATGAATGCAAAGTAGTTATCGGATGTCTTATTCAAACTCAGCTTATCATGATGTTCTCCCTTACCCATGGTTACTTGTCTGAACACAAAATAGGTTTACTCCAATATCTGCATTGTTTTTAAAATGACATGTAGACAAACAAGTTGACACATCTTGATTTTAGAGTTTTATTTTCTAAATCCACAGGAAAAACGTACACAGTTTCACAGAAATGTTCACAGAAATGTAAATGTTTGAAATTGGCAGATTTGTCTGATTTAAGATGAAAACCCTGTTACTTTATTTGGCACCTAGACCCTTACTTTAGTCATTTATTTATTTAACTTAAACCTTGCAGTCCACCTTTTTGGTATTTTATACCAGTTTCCGTCTCTGTACGAAGGCATGGTCTTCAAGCTATGGAAGATGACAAAACATTTCATATTACTTTTTTGGATTTACATTACACTTTTCTAGACACCCAAAGCTCTTTATGTTGTAAGGGGAAACTCACCACCCTAACCCCACTCTATACAGGGGAAACTCACCACCCTAACCCCACTCTATACAGGGGAAACTCACCACCCTAACCCCACTCTATACAGGGGAAACTCACCACCCTAACCCCACTCTATACAGGGGAAACTCACCACCCTAACCCCACTCTATACAGGGGAAACTTACCACCCTAACCCCACTCTATACAGGGGAAACTCACCACCCTAACCCCACTCTATACAGGGGAAACTCACCACCCTAACCCCACTCTATACAGGGGAAACTCACCACCCTAACCCCACTCTATACAGGGGAAACTCACCACCCTAACCCCACTCTATACAGGGGAAACTCACCACCCTAACCCCACTTACATACAAATAAAAAGTATTTATTTTATTTGTTTTTTTTACAGATATTTTGTTACATATACATTATTCATATTCACTTTACATACACGGTACCTTTATACACAGTATTACATGATAGGAATACAGTTTCATATACACATGCAGTGAAAACAGGGAAAATAAGCATTTTTCTCATTTTAGATGAGAGTAGCAAAAGTTAGCTACTAGTTATTTAATAAAGAAAAAACAACTTACCTTTTAGCCCAAAACTCTTGTCCTTTCTAAATGTTATGAATTGTAGTGAGGTTGGCAATTTTTTTTCCAAAATGTATTTAGTTATTTGGTCCTCAAACTTTAACTCGACATTTGCCATTTCGAAAATGAGGCGTTCGCCGCGAACCGTAATACGCGTCATGACACTCCCTTATCTAGGTACCGGTGCATCAAGTCTGACACCAACAGGCTCCTGAACAGCTTCTATCCCCAAGCCATAAGACTGATAAATAGCTAACAGAATGGCTAAACGGACTATCTGACTTGACATTTGTATTTTATTTTCGCACTCTCTATGCACACTGTCACTCCAACACAAAAACACTCACACATACATTTATACCGACTCTACACACACCCACTCACATACAATCATCATATACGCTGCTGCTACTCTGTTTATCATATATCCCGATGCCTAGTCACCTTACCCCTATACATATCTACCTCTATCACTCCAGTATCCCTGTCCCCTTACCCCTATACATATCTACCTCCATCACTCCAGTATCCCTGTCCCCTTACCCCTATACATATCTACCTCCATCACTCCAGTATCCCTGAACATTGTAAATATGGTACTGGAACTGACCCTGTATATAGTATGCTTACTTACTTTATCGTGTTCTTCTTATTATTATATATTGTGTGTTTTTGTTCTACCTTGCTATTTTTAGTATTACATTGATATTGATTACTGTAAATGATTACTGCATTGTTGGGGTTAAAGCTGCAAGAAAGGAATTTCACTGTACTTGCACGTGACATTAAAACTTGAAACTCATCTGATTGGTCGAGTAGGCGGGCCTTCTGAGCCTTCATACGGGTCATCACACTCCCTCATCTGATTGGTCGAGTAGGCGGGCCTCTTGACTTTGTGGCTGTGGTAACTAGTGACGACCTAGGGAAGGACTGTAGTGTAGTAAACACTCAGTATAAATCAGTATCCCGCATTACGATGATAAATCAGTATCCTGCAGCACTTTGATAAATCAGTATCCTGCATTACTATGATCAATCAGTATCCTGCATTACGATGATCAATCAGTATCCTGCATTACTATGATCAATCAGTATCCTGCATTACTATGATCAATCAGTATCCTGCATTACTATGATCAATCAGTATCCTGCATTACTATGATAAATCAGTATCCTGCATTACTATGATAAATCAGTATCCTGCATTACTATGATCAATCAGTATCCTGCATTACTATGATAAATCAGTATCCTGCATTACGATGATAAATCAGTATCCTGCATTACGATGATCAATCAGTATCCTGCATTACTATGATAAATCAGTATCCTGCATTACTATGATCAATCAGTATCCTGCATTACTATGATACATCAGTATCCTGCATTACTATGATAAATCAGTATCCTGCATTACTATGATAAATCAGTATCCTGCATTACTATGATCAATCAGTATCCTGCATTACTATGATAAATCAGTATCCTGCATTACGATGATCAATCAGTATCCTGCATTACTATGATAAATCAGTATCCTGCATTACTATGATAAATCAGTATCCTGCATTACTATGATAAATCAGTATCCTGCATTACTATGATAAATCAGTATCCTGCAGCACTTTGATAAATCAGTATCCTGCATTACTATGATAAATCAGTATCCTGCATTACTATGATAAATCAGTATCCTGCATTACTATGATCAATCAGTATCCTGCATTACTATGATAAATCAGTATCCTGCATTACTATGATAAATCAGTATCCTGCATTACTATGATCAATCAGTATCCTGCATTACTATGATAAATCATTATCCTGCATTACTATGATAAATCAGTATCCTGCATTACTATGATAAATCAGTATCCTGCATTACTATGATACATCAGTATCCTGCATTACTATGATAAATCAGTATCCTGCATTACTATGATCAATCAGTATCCTGCATTACTATGATAAATCATTATCCTGCATTACTATGATAAATCAGTATCCTGCATTACTATGATAAATCAGTATCCTGCATTACTATGATACATCAGTATCCTGCATTACTATGATCAATCAGTATCCTGCATTACTATGATCAATCAGTATCCTGCATTACTATGATAAATCATTATCCTGCATTACGATGATCAATCAGTATCCTGCATTACTATGATAAATCAGTATCCTGCATTACTATGATAAATCAGTATCCTGCATTACTATGATAAATCAGTATCCTGCATTACTATGATAAATCATTATCCTGCATTACGATGATGAATCAGTATCCTGCATTACTATGATAAATCAGTATCCTGCATTACTATGATAAATCAGTATCCTGCATTACTATGATAAATCATTATCCTGCATTACTATGATAAATCAGTATCCTGCATTACTATGATACATCAGTATCCTGCATTACTATGATAAATCAGTATCCTGCATTACTATGATCAATCAGTATCCTGCATTACTATGATAAATCAGTATCCTGCATTACTATGATAAATCAGTATCCTGCATTACTATGATAAATCAGTATCCTGCATTACTATGATAAATCAGTATCCTGCATTACTATGATAAATCAGTATCCTGCATTACTATGATAAATCAGTATCCTGCATTACTATGATAAATCAGTATCCTGCATTACTATGATAAATCAGTATCCTGCATTACTATGATAAATCAGTATCCTGCATTACTATGATAAATCAGTATCCTGCATTACTATGATAAATCAGTATCCTGCATTACTATGATAAATCAGTATCCTGCATTACTATGATAAATCAGTATCCTGCATTACTATGATAAATCAGTATCCTGCATTACTATGATAAATCATTATCCTGCATTACGATGATCAATCAGTATCCTGCATTACTATGATAAATCAGTATCCTGCATTACTATGATAAATCAGTATCCTGCATTACGATGATCAATCAGTATCCTGCATTACTATGATAAATCAGTATCCTGCATTACTATGATAAATCAGTATCCTGCATTACTATGATACATCAGTATCCTGCATTACTATGATAAATCAGTATCCTGCATTACTATGATCAATCAGTATCCTGCATTACTATGATAAATCAGTATCCTGCATTACGATGATCAATCAGTATCCTGCATTACGATGATCAATCAGTATCCTGCATTACTATGATCAATCAGTATCCTGCATTACTATGATAAATCAGTATCCTGCATTACTATGATACATCAGTATCCTGCATTACTATGATAAATCAGTATCCTGCATTACTATGATCAATCAGTATCCTGCATTACTATGATAAATCAGTATCCTGCTGCACTCCTTATAGTAGCACAATGTAACCAAGCTTGTGTGATCATTTATATGTCACGTGCATTTGTTTATGTCTGATTTCGAGACTTGACACATGGAACAGATGAAATATCTCCCAAATTAAATGTTTAACTGTTACTGAGGTTTACATCTTGTAAAACAACAGGGGGGATTTGTTCATTAGAATTTCACGCTTGTTTTATTATTTAAAAGTGGAACATCAATTGCATCATTCAAGTGGGTTTATTGATCCCATCGCCACACTCTGGAAGTCACCCTGGGAGTTTCGTCAGCAACACTTGACAACGGAGGGCCCTCCGAGCGAGTTGGTAGGGGCAAGGGGGAGGGGGGTTTGGGATTCACCGATAGTGTCTCCTACCTCCAACTGGAAGTAGTTCCTCATGGCCTGGAGGTACTCCACCAGTCTGAGGGGTTAAAGGTCAGAGTTAGTACAGGGCCTATAACAGCTGTAGCAGGAAGTAGTTCCTCATGGCCTGGAGGTACTCCACCAGTCTAGGGGTTAAAGGTCAGAGTTAGTACAGGGCCTATAACAGCTGTAGCAGGAAGTAGTTCCTCATGGCCTGGAGGTACTCCACCAGTCTGGGGGTTAAAGGTCAGAGTTAGTACAGGGCCTATAACAGCTGTAGCAGGAAGTAGTTCCTCATGGCCTGGAGGTACTCCAGCAGTCTGAGGGGTTAAAGGTCAGAGTTAGTACAGGGCCTATAACAGCTGTAGCAGGAAGTAGTTCCTCATGGCCTGGAGGTACTCCACCAGTCTGAGGGGTTAAAGGTCAGAGTTAGTACAGGGCCTATAACAGCTGTAGCAGGAAGTAGTTCCTCATGGCCTGGAGGTACTCCAGCAGTCTGAGGGGTTAAAGGTCAGAGTTAGTACAGGGCCTATAACAGCTGTAGCAGGAAGTAGTTCCTCATGGCCTGGAGGTACTCCACCAGTCTGGGGGTTAAAGGTCAGAGTTAGTACAGGGCCTATAACAGCTGTAGCAGGAAGTAGTTCCTCATGGCCTGGAGGTACTCCACCAGTCTAGGGGTTAAAGGTCAGAGTTAGTACAGGGCCTATAACAGCTGTAGCAGGAAGTAGTTCCTCATGGCCTGGAGGTACTCCACCAGTCTGAGGGGTTAAAGGTCAGAGTTAGTACAGGGCCTATAACAGCTGTAGCAGGAAGTAGTTCCTCATGGCCTGGAGGTACTCCACCAGTCTAGGGGTTAAAGGTCAGAGTTAGTACAGGGCCTATAACAGCTGTAGCAGGAAGTAGTTCCTCATGGCCTGGAGGTACTCCACCAGTCTGGGGGTTAAAGGTCAGAGTTAGTACAGGGCCTATAACAGCTGTAGCAGGAAGTAGTTCCTCATGGCCTGGAGGTACTAAAGCAGTCTAGGGGTTAAAGGTCAGAGTTAGTACAGGGCCTGTAACAGCTGTAGCAGGAAGTAGTTCCTCATGGCCTGGAGGTACTCCAGCAGTCTAGGGGTTAAAGGTCAGAGTTAGTACAGGGCCTATAACAGCTGTAGCAGGAAGTAGTTCCTCATGGCCTGGAGGTACTCCACCAGTCTAGGGGTTAAAGGTCAGAGTTAGTACAGGGCCTATAACAGCTGTAGCAGGAAGTAGTTCCTCATGGCCTGGAGGTACTCCACCAGTCTGGGGGTTAAAGGTCAGAGTTAGTACAGGGCCTATAACAGCTGTAGCAGGAAGTAGTTCCTCATGGCCTGGAGGTACTCCACCAGTCTAGGGGTTAAAGGTCAGAGTTAGTACAGGGCCTATAACAGCTGTAGCAGGAAGTAGTTCCTCATGGCCTGGAGGTACTCCACCAGTCTAGGGGTTAAAGGTCAGAGTTAGTACAGGGCCTATAACAGCTGTAGCAGGAAGTAGTTCCTCATGGCCTGGAGGTACTCCACCAGTCTAGGGGTTAAAGGTCAGAGTTAGTACAGGGCCTGTAACAGCTGTAGCAGGAAGTAGTTCCTCATGGCCTGGAGGTACTCCAGCAGTCTAGGGGTTAAAGGTCAGAGTTAGTACAGGGCCTATAACAGCTGTAGCAGGAAGTAGTTCCTCATGGCCTGGAGGTACTCCAGCAGTCTGAGGGGTTAAAGGTCAGAGTTAGTACAGGGCCTATAACAGCTGTAGCAGGAAGTAGTTCCTCATGGCCTGGAGGTACTCCAGCAGTCTGAGGGGTTAAAGGTCAGAGTTAGTACAGGGCCTATAACAGCTGTAGCAGGAAGTAGTTCCTCATGGCCTGGAGGTACTCCACCAGTCTGAGGGGTTAAAGGTCAGAGTTAGTACAGGGCCTATAACAGCTGTAGCAGGAAGTAGTTCCTCATGGCCTGGAGGTACTCCAGCAGTCTGAGGGGTTAAAGGTCAGAGTTAGTACAGGGCCTATAACAGCTGTAGCAGGAAGTAGTTCCTCATGGCCTGGAGGTACTCCAGCAGTCTGAGGGGTTAAAGGTCAGAGTTAGTACAGGGCCTATAACAGCTGTAGCAGGAAGTAGTTCCTCATGGCCTGGAGGTACTAAAGCAGTCTAGGGGTTAAAGGTCAGAGTTAGTACAGGGCCTATAACAGCTGTAGCAGGAAGTAGTTCCTCATGGCCTGGAGGTACTCCAGCAGTCTGAGGGGTTAAAGGTCAGAGTTAGTACAGGGCCTATAACAGCTGTAGCAGGAAGTAGTTCCTCATGGCCTGGAGGTACTCCAGCAGTCTGAGGGGTTAAAGGTCAGAGTTAGTACAGGGCCTATAACAGCTGTAGCAGGAAGTAGTTCCTCATGGCCTGGAGGTACTAAAGCAGTCTAGGGGTTAAAGGTCAGAGTTAGTACAGGGCCTATAACAGCTGTAGCAGGAAGTAGTTCCTCATGGCCTGGAGGTACTCCACCAGTCTGAGGGGTTAAAGGTCAGAGTTAGTACAGGGCCTATAACAGCTGTAGCAGGAAGTAGTTCCTCATGGCCTGGAGGTACTCCACCAGTCTGAGGGGTTAAAGGTCAGAGTTAGTACAGGGCCTATAACAGCTGTAGCAGGAAGTAGTTCCTCATGGCCTGGAGGTACTCCAGCAGTCTGAGGGGTTAAAGGTCAGAGTTAGTACAGGGCCTATAACAGCTGTAGCAGGAAGTAGTTCCTCATGGCCTGGAGGTACTCCAGCAGTCTGAGGGGTTAAAGGTCAGAGTTAGTACAGGGCCTATAACAGCTGTAGCAGGAAGTAGTTCCTCATGGCCTGGAGGTACTCCAGCAGTCTAGGGGTTAAAGGTCAGAGTTAGTACAGGGCCTATAACAGCTGTAGCAGGAAGTAGTTCCTCATGGCCTGGAGGTACTCCAGCAGTCTAGGGGTTAAAGGTCAGAGTTAGTACAGGGCCTATAACAGCTGTAGCAGGAAGTAGTTCCTCATGGCCTGGAGGTACTAAAGCAGTCTGAGGGTTAAAGGTCAGAGTTAGTACAGGGCCTATAACAGCTGTAGCAGGAAGTAGTTCCTCATGGCCTGGAGGTACTCCAGCAGTCTGAGGGTTAAAGGTCAGAGTTAGTACAGGGCCTATAACAGCTGTAGCAGGAAGTAGTTCCTCATGGCCTGGAGGTACTCCAGCAGTCTGAGGGGTTAAAGGTCAGAGTTAGTACAGGGCCTATAACAGCTGTAGCAGGAAGTAGTTCCTCATGGCCTGGAGGTACTCCAGCAGTCTGAGGGGTTAAAGGTCAGAGTTAGTACAGGGCCTATAACAGCTGTAGCAGGAAGTAGTTCCTCATGGCCTGGAGGTACTCCACCAGTCTGGGGGTTAAAGGTCAGAGTTAGTACAGCGCCTATAACAGCTGTAGCAGGAAGTAGTTCCTCATGGCCTGGAGGTACTAAAGCAGTCTAGGGGTTAAAGGTCAGAGTTAGTACAGGGCCTATAACAGCTGTAGCAGGAAGTAGTTCCTCATGGCCTGGAGGTACTCCACCAGTCTGAGGGGTTAAAGGTCAGAGTTAGTACAGGGCCTATAACAGCTGTAGCAGGAAGTAGTTCCTCATGGCCTGGAGGTACTCCAGCAGTCTGAGGGGTTAAAGGTCAGAGTTAGTACAGGGCCTATAACAGCTGTAGCAGGAAGTAGTTCCTCATGGCCTGGAGGTACTCCACCAGTCTGAGGGGTTAAAGGTCAGAGTTAGTACAGGGCCTATAACAGCTGTAACAGGAAGTAGTTCCTCATGGCCTGGAGGTACTCCAGCAGTCTGAGGGGTTAAAGGTCAGAGTTAGTACAGGGCCTGTAACAGCTGTAGCAGGAAGTAGTTCCTCATGGCCTGGAGGTACTCCAGCAGTCTGAGGGGTTAAAGGTCAGAGTTAGTACAGGGCCTATAACAGCTGTAGCAGGAAGTAGTTCCTCATGGCCTGGAGGTACTCCAGCAGTCTGGTGGTTAAAGGTCAGAGTTAGTACAGGGCCTATAACAGCTGTAGCAGGAAGTAGTTCCTCATGGCCTGGAGGTACTCCACCAGTCTGAGGGGTTAAAGGTCAGAGTTAGTACAGGGCCTATAACAGCTGTAGCAGGAAGTAGTTCCTCATGGCCTGGAGGTACTCCAGCAGTCTGAGGGGTTAAAGGTCAGAGTTAGTACAGGGCCTATAACAGCTGTAGCAGGAAGTAGTTCCTCATGGCCTGGAGGTACTCCAGCAGTCTGAGGGTTAAAGGTCAGAGTTAGTACAGGGCCTATAACAGCTGTAGCAGGAAGTAGTTCCTCATGGCCTGGAGGTACTCCAGCAGTCTGAGGGGTTAAAGGTCAGAGTTAGTACAGGGCCTATAACAGCTGTAGCAGGAAGTAGTTCCTCATGGCCTGGAGGTACTCCACCAGTCTGAGGGGTTAAAGGTCAGAGTTAGTACAGGGCCTATAACAGCTGTAGCAGGAAGTAGTTCCTCATGGCCTGGAGGTACTCCAGCAGTCTGAGGGGTTAAAGGTCAGAGTTAGTACAGGGCCTATAACAGCTGTAGCAGGAAGTAGTTCCTCATGGCCTGGAGGTACTCCAGCAGTCTGAGGGGTTAAAGGTCAGAGTTAGTACAGGGCCTGTAACAGCTGTAGCAGGAAGTAGTTCCTCATGGCCTGGAGGTACTCCACCAGTCTAGGGGTTAAAGGTCAGAGTTAGTACAGGGCCTATAACAGCTGTAGCAGGAAGTAGTTCCTCATGGCCTGGAGGTACTCCACCAGTCTGAGGGGTTAAAGGTCAGAGTTAGTACAGGGCCTGTAACAGCTGTAGCAGGAAGTAGTTCCTCATGGCCTGGAGGTACTCCACCAGTCTGAGGGGTTAAAGGTCAGAGTTAGTACAGGGCCTATAACAGCTGTAGCAGGAAGTAGTTCCTCATGGCCTGGAGGTACTCCACCAGTCTGAGGGGTTAAAGGTCAGAGTTAGTACAGGGCCTATAACAGCTGTAGCAGGAAGTAGTTCCTCATGGC